>NW_019154139.1:71544-95911 GCF_002288905.1 Enhydra lutris kenyoni | reverse complement strand
GGCCGGCGGCGGGGCCGGGCCGCGCGCCATGGAGGCCCCGGGCGCCGGCTTCGCGTGCCCGCTGCCCCCCGGCATCGCGTCCGTCACCTACGTGTTCGTCTACAGCCCGAGCGGGCCCGGCGGCCCCGGCGGCCCCGGCCCCGCGCCCGGCCCCGGCCCGGCGCCCCCCGCGCCCCCAGCGCCACCGCCCCGGGGCCCGAAGCGGAAACTTTACAGCGCCGTCCCCGGCCGCAAGTTCATCGCCGTGAAGGCGCACAGCCCGCAGGGCGAGGGCGAGATCCCGCTGCACCGCGGCGAGGCCGTGAAGGGTGAGGGGGGCACGGGGGGCGGGGTCGCGGGGCGCACGGGGGGGGCACCCCTTCCGGGAACACGATTGGGGTCCTCCGCGATCGTGGAAGGGCCAATGCCATTTTCGGGGTCTCTGTCGTTGGGGGCATCTCTGGAACTCTGAGCCGCTGTGGTCATTATGGGATGCATCTGCCCCTGGGGGATTCCTTGTGTCACGGTGAAAGGCTCTGTGTCAGGGAGGGGTGTCTGTCTTTACGGGGGTCCTGTCGTGTGGGTCCCTCTCGGTCCTCTGCCACTGTGGGTTCCCTGTTGTCACCATAGAGGTTCTTCTCGTCATGGGGGTGTTTTTGTGTCACGATGGCGGTTGGTGTCATTGGGGTTCTGTGGATTTGAAGGACCCTATCCCATCAGGGACCTTCTTCCAATTATGGGATTCCCGTGTCACTTCTGGGACTTATTCATTGGAAACCCTGGTGATATGTGGGGACCTTGTCCCAATGTGGGGGGATATCTGTGACAATTATGTGAGCGTCTGTGTATTATGAAGGTTTCTGTCACTGACGCTTTTTGTGTTCTGGGGAGTTCCTGTGCCATGACAAGCTCCTCTCATTATGGGGCCTCTGTCATTTTTGGGGTCCTATCCTCATGGGTGCCCTACGTCCATGGGATCCTGAGAAGGAGACAGCTGTGAGGTCAACCCTCCTTTGGGCTGTTGTGTGGCCTAACCTCTTGGCCACAGCACAATGACCCTGAGCTTTTGGCAGTGACCCCTGGGGTGGGCAACAGAGCAAGGATGGGGTTGGTTCAAGAGGTGGGAGGAGAGGGGTCAACTGGGAGAACAGGAGCAGGCTTGTGGCCCCTGCCTCTGCCCGATGTCCCCCCTCGAGTGTGTCCATCTGTGTGTCTCTCTGTCCTCCACATGCCTCTCCGGTGCTGTGTCCATCTGTTCATTTCTGTCATCTGTGTGGATCCCAAAATCTTCCCAGGGAAAAAGCCAGGAAGCTGAAGGAAGGGAAGGAATGAGAAAGAGTGAAGGAGGGGGGGTGGTGGGCAGACCCTGAGCCTGCGGTGGTGGATGGGGTGATCCCTGGGTGTCCTGCAGTGCCCTGACAGCTGTCTGGCTTCTGTCCCTCCAGTGCTCAGCATTGGGGAGGGCGGTTTCTGGGAGGGGACCGTGAAAGGCCGCACGGGCTGGTTCCCGGCCGACTGCGTGGAGGAGGTCCAGATGAGACAGTATGACACGCGGCACGGTGAGTGACCCCACGCCCCTGAGCAGCTCCGAGGGGCACTGCCCTTTGCTCCCCTTTGGACTTGCTCAGAGCTAAATACATGGATATTCACAGAGGAAAGCCTAGAGTAAACTCAAAGACACGTTGAAAGTGGACACAAACTCATGTACATGACAGACACAGCGTGCACACCGCGTGCATACTTGTGGGTGCACGTGGGTGTTTCATAGCCATAGAGACACATGGGACCCGCTCACGGGACACACGGTATTATGGTGCCTCTCTCTCTGACCCCACACGTGACTCCCTGTGACCATAATCCACACCCTACCCCCCAGCATGGGCCTCACAGAAATCCTGGGTGTTTGGAGTGCAAGATGCCTGTGTGGCTGGCAGACAAGTAAAGAGGTCAGGATGAGAAAAGAGGCGTCATTCCAAAGTGGACAGATTGTCCAAGTGGGCAGTGCAGGGAGGCCTGGGCCAACCAAGAGGAAATGAGGCCAGTGGGGCCCGGAGGGGATGTTGTGGGTGCCTTGGGGCCAGGATGGTCTGAGGGCAGCAGGTGGGGCATGGCTGCAGCCTTCTCCTGGAGGGAGGATGTAAGGGCAAAGCTGCAGTTTCTAAGGCTGGGGAGCAGCTGTAGTCAGACCTTGCCGACTGCCTAGGCCTCCAGAAAGGAGCCTTCTGGGTGTTGGGATCCGAGGTGGTCCTGCCAGTAGTGAGTAGTGGCTGCCCTTTTTGGAGCTCCCAGGCCAGGTCTGGCCGTGTGTCTGCAGTGAGTACTCAGGGCTTCTAGGAGGGCCCCAGACCCATGAGTGTTATTTCTGCCTTGGAGGTCTGGTGTCACACAGGGAGCCCCCGCCTGAGTGGTGACCAGTGGTAGTTAGCCGTGGCGTGTCTAGACCGAGGGTGCCCACGTCCCTCCCTCTGCACATGGAGGGCTTGGGCCCAGGGCTGTTGGTTGAGGGTTTCCCAAGAGGAGCCAAGCTCTGTGTATCCTGGACCTCTGCTCTATGTGGAGTGTGGCCATGGCCCGGCGAAGCAGGAGTGGCTGCTGACCTCCCGAGCAGGTGCCCCTCCTCCTTACTTGACCTTTCCCTGTCTTGCCCTGACGGCTCTCCTGGCGGCGGGGAGCATGGAAGGGACACCCACCCCGTTTTCTGCCTCTGGAGGGTAGGTAGGCAGTGTGTCCAGGTGCGGAATGATTTCATAGGTCTGGGTCCTGGTACCAACTTCATGGAGGGAGGTGGGGAAGAAGGGGCCTCTGGATTCGTTGAATCGGGACTGGGTCCTGTGCTGCCCCGAGGGAGGGCAGTAAGATCTCTGGTGTGAGAACTGTGTGGCTCCAGAAGCTGAGTTTGAAGCTGGGATTTGAGAGCAGCAAATCTCAATAATGTGTTCGATGTACACTGGGCCTTGTGTTAGGAGCGGGGTCACGGAGGCCAGCTTTCTGCCTAGAGAGGGGCAGGTGTGCACAGCAGTGACAGCTGGTATGTTGGAGTGTTCCTGTACCCGCGGGGTGGGGGGAGCACACGGAAGCCCCCTGGGGTTGGCCGGGAGGAATCGGAGAGCAGCCTTGCAGGACCGCTAGAAGGCCGCTAGGTGGTCAGCTGCTGGGGCTGGGGCAGAGCCTGTCTGCTGGGGCACGGCCTGGTGTTCCAGATCTGCATGTGCTGGGATCTGGCATGCTGGGATCTAGCTGGGATCTGGCGTGCTGGGATCTAGCTGGGATCTGGTGTGCTGGGATCTGGTGTGCTGGGATCTGGCATACTCCTAGCCGTGTCAGGATGTCCGGTGTATGTTCAGCACTTTTACATAAGAGAATTCTCTGACTTGTCGCACAGGTCTGGGAGGTGTGCAGTTCCTAGTTCCTCTCTAGGAAGGCAGAGTCTGGTGTGTGCTGTGGGCAGGGCCTGTAGGGTCTGTGCTGGAGCTGCTGTGCCTCAGGGGCTCTGAGTGGGTGAAGCTCGGGTGTGCATGGAGCAGTGGCAGGGCTGGGGTGGGGCGTGAGGCTGGTCAGGGGGCCGTGGGCCCAGGTGGAAGAGCTTTGCGGCTTGTGGCAGGGCTGCAGGAGACTGGGGTGCGCTGTCTTGATGGTGCAGACCATTTAGGGTTGGGGCAAAGGCCCAGGCCAGACAGAGTGAGGAGGTGGAGAGGGCTGGGGCGGGGGGCTGGGGCTCTGGGGATGGGAGAGTGCGAGGCGTCCCCTGGAGAGGGAGCTGCTAGACCAGGGTGGATCTGTTGTGTGTCAGCTGAAAGAGCGTCAGATGGTACGTGGCCCACGGAGCCCTTTCCTGGGTGGGGAGGGGGCAAGTGGCCCTCGGGGCTGCCTGCTGGCAAGGGGTAGGAGTAATCGCTGTCCTCAGCCCAAGTCCTAGCCGCCAGCTGCTCTGGGCGTATAGTGTCTAATCTGGGACCCAGGGGCTAAGTTCTGCCAGAGGCCAGAGGGCAGCCCAGGAATGGGAACCCGCTTCCAACAGGCCCAGATCCAGAGAAAGATCTGCCTCTGAGACTGGAGTGGGGACAGAGATGGACTTAGAGGCCAAGAAGGGGACACTGTGCCAGCATGCACGGGCCGGCTGATGCCCAGGGTCATCAGACACTGCCCCTCCCAGGGCCCTGGCTGGAGCAGGACGGGTGAAAGGGGCAGCTGCAGGCAGAACGCTGAGAAGTGAGGGAAGTCCTGTGTGCACAGAAGGGTATTTAGGATACCTGGAAGGCTCTGGCCAGGTCCCCCCTCCCCTTGCCCCTTTCTCCTTCCCTCCTCCCCCTCCTTTCCTCTCTCCCTCTCTTTGCTGTACTTGGGGGGGGGGGGTCCTGCTGTGTGTTTTCACTTCAGCTGGCTTCTATGTGTCTGATTAATAAAACTGGAAAATGAATTTGTGTTATGTAATAAATACAATTTGACAAAATCTAAAACCTGGAGGCTAATGAACTGTGGTTTGAGGGGTCCTTCGGCAGGCGCTGTGATCATTTAGAAGTGGGGTTAGTTTGGAGAAGGGTGTGACAGAGGCAACAAGGGGTCGGATGCGTTCCCCCCACCCCCCCCAGCAATGATGAGGCCTGGCCTGCTCTGGCCTTGGGAGCGGCAGGATGGTGGGTGCAGGTGCGTGACAGGCGCTGTGTGGGAAGAGGAGAGAAGGGAGCAGATGAGCTGCTGGGAGGGTTCGGGTGATAAAGGCCATCGGAACCTAGAGGACCCTCCAAGTAGAATTTTCCGACAAGGAGAGGCTCCAAGGGGTCTGTTGACTTACCGAGAATCATGTTAGTGTCAGGACCCTGAAAGTGAGACCAGTACTTTTGCCAACAGCTGTGTCTTCTCATGTTAACAGGAATTCTTTCCTTTTTTCCGTCTAGCCACCACTCCGTCTACTCTTGTGTCCGTCTATCTCTTGACTTACTCACCTTTCCTGCCATTCGTCTACTGTCCTGCCAACCCAGCCAGCCCACCCCTCTCTCCGTGTATCCGTCTACCCACGCATCTATCCATGGACTGATCAGTGCATCCCTCTGTCTACCGGTCTGGCTGTCACCCCCCGCCCTCCACCCACCCAGCCACCGACCCGTCCGTTGGCCCATCTGCTGCCCTTCGATCCATGCCCGCCCTTCCAGCCTGTTCTCTTTCCCTCCATCCACTTCTACATCCACTTACCTTTGATCAGATCTGTTTTTCTATCTATATCTTGTTCTCTCTGTCCATCTGTCCCCCACCCGTCTATCCTTCCAGTCGGCATTTAGAGGGTCTGTTATGTGCCAGGCACTGTACAAGGTGCTGGGATTGTAGAAATGCACGAGATGTGGTCCTTACCCAGGAGGAACTCACAGTCAGTCGTGGCTTCTGTTTCTGATCTAGTTTCCTCTCCCTCCCTCCCTCTGCCCCAGCTGTACGAGCTGCTTGCTGTCCCTTGAGCACCCCAAGCCAGTCCTGCCCGGTGGGCTTTGCCCTCTGGGCCCCTGCTGCCAGAAGGCCCTTCACCCAGAGCCCTCGGACTGCTCCCTGATGTTCCGGGCCTCTCCTCAACTGTCCCTTCCTGATGAGCCTTCACGTGACCACCCTGGGACTGTAAACTTTCTCTGTGCCCTGTCCCGCCTGCGTCTCTCCTAACATCAGCCATCATTTGACCCGTCCCACACATACCGTTTCCTGTCGTTCTGTTCTCTTTCTTCAAGTAGATGGTAAAGTCTGGGGCGGGGGGCTTTGTCCTGCTCTGTGCTGTTTCCTCAGAGTCCAAGACGAATAGTGCTTGGTACACAGTAGGTGCTCCCTAAATACTTGTTGAATGAATGAATGAATCTTGAGAAATGCTGGATGATAGGGCATGACAGAGGAGCTGTGGCTGAGATGTGAGGTGTGGCGGAGCTGTCTTGGGGTCCTTGGGGGTCCTGGAGAGCTGGAAGCTGGGCGGGGGCAGGAGTGGGGGTGAGGTGCAGGAGGGTCTTACTTCCAGGAAGCTGGACGAGAAAGCCCGGAGCAGCGGAGTGGCTGCAGGTGTGGGCTGGAACCTGCGGGCGTGCAGGAGATCGGTGAGGCCATGGTGGGGCAGCAGGGGGACAGCTGGCCAGCCCTGTGACGGCTGTGATGGACTTTGGGGTCGAGAGTACAGGTGGCAACAAGGCTCTGTGGGGTGCGGTGACATCAGGAAGGGGCCCCAGCCCCACAGGGACCTCCTGCCCACTCAGAAGCAGGCTCTGGAGGGAGGGACCCTGGGAGGCTGAGTGTCTGGGGGCTCTTGTGAGGCTTTCAGTGAGGACCTGGCGACCCCTCCTGCCAGCGTGTGTCGCCTACAGCGCGACACGCCTGTAGGAACACAGTACTTACACGTGACTCCAGGTCACACACGCATGCCTACACAGGGACACGCCTTCTTTGCTCTCAGCCTCAGGGCTTGCCAACTTTTTCTGAAGGCGGCCCTGGCCTTGCCCCATCTGCTGTGTGCAGCCCCTCAGGAGAGAAATGAGCTGAAGCTTCTCCCCTTTATGGACCCTGACCCCCCAAGGCCAGGGTTTCCAACATGGTCCCCTCAGCCTTCTCACCTTAGGGCCATGGGGCCCCCCACTTCCACAGGGGGGTGTGTGTGTGTGGGCAGAGGCTGGTGACCAGCACGGTTGAGGGGCAGTGCAGGTCAGCTGGAGGACGTGGCCCTCCATCTGCTGACACTTCCCTCAGAAACCCGGGAGGACCGGACCAAGCGCCTTTTCCGTCACTACACAGTGGGCTCCTATGACAGCCTCACTTCTCACAGGTACGGGTGGAGGGGGCGGGGTGGGTGGGCAAGGGTAGGTGTGCATGCGGGTAGGACGTCAAATACGGAGGGAGGACGAAAGCTGGTGGAGGAGGCCTGGGGGTGAAGAGGGCAGAGGAGGGGAGGTGATCCCCAGCCCACCTTTGCCTTCTGCCTTCCTGCGTCTGTCCGGGGACACCTTCCCGGGGTGGGCTGTGCCTGTCGGGTCCTGTCTGGGGCACATCTGGGGTCCGCTTGCTAGCTGTGCTCTCTGGCGGGGCTCTCCTCACCCCTCCCTGCTTTCCTCCACCAGTGATTATGTCATTGACGACAAGGTGGCTGTCCTTCAGAAACGGGACCACGAGGGCTTTGGTTTTGTGCTCCGGGGAGCGAAAGGTAATGGGGGGTGGGCGGCACTGCGAGCGAGCGTGTGGGGCCGGGGTGTCAGGCCGGCAGGGGTGGCACCCTGCTCGAGGTGTTTCTTACCTCTGTTCCTCCTCGCTGCTCTCCTTCCTGCCTCCCCCCTACCCCACAGCTTCGCTGCTATCCCTCACCCCTGCCCCATCCTTTGCCCCTGCCTCCCCCACTCTCTCTCCCTGCTCCTTTGGCCCCTATCCCCCTGTCTTGCCCCTGACCCTCCGGCCCCACCCTGCCTTGCTCCCGTGCTCTGACTGTCCTTGGTTTGGAACGTCCCAGTCCAAGGCAGTGGTGTCTCCTCTTCGCCCTGTTGATTTCCGAGATCTCTGCTGGAGCGTGTCTTTTGGACCGGGAGTCCTCTCTGGTGGGGCTGAGGGTGGGTCTCCACCCTGGGCAGCTCCTGGGCACCCTGCCTCAGTCGTCTCTGGCTCAGCGTGTTGAACCCCTTGTGGGAGGCTGCCGCGTGCCAGCTGCTTCCGCCGGGACCGTGCCAGTGAGGCACCTTCCTAACTGTCTCCCCCTGCAGCGGAGACCCCCATCGAGGAGTTCACACCCACGCCGGCCTTCCCTGCGCTCCAGTACCTCGAGTCGGTGGATGTGGAGGGTGTGGCCTGGAGGGCCGGGCTGCGCACTGGAGACTTCCTCATCGAGGTGAGGCTGGGCCTTACCTGTGGGGCCAGGCGGGGTGCTGACCTCGAGTCCCCAGGAGGACCCACGGGGAACGCCCCCACCACCCACCCGTCTGTCCCAGGTAAACGGGGTGAACGTGGTGAAGGTTGGGCACAAGCAGGTCGTGGCCCTGATCCGCCAGGGCGGGAACCGCCTCGTCATGAAGGTCGTGTCTGTGACAAGGAAGCCGGAAGAAGATGGGGCTCGGCGCAGAGGTGAGGGGCTGGGCTTCAGACCTGAGATCTTTGACCCCAGGCCCTGGTTCCCCTCTCCACCCCCTGGCCCCAGACTGTTGACGTCAGATGCCTAAATGTAGGTGAAGTGTCCAACGTTCAGGGCCCGGGGTGCCTTCCCAGTCCCCGATGTCAGACTGCCAACCCTGGCCCCCCAGCCTCTGACCCCTGACCCCAGGTCGCCCCCTCCTCAGATCCCCACCCCCTCCTTCCCGGCGTCCCCCCAGCCCCTGGCGTGGAAGAACCCTCCTTCCCGACACTGCCGGCAGCTGCCTGGAGGCCGGGGTTGCCATAGCAACTGTGAGGTTGACGCTGCCGCGCTTATTGTCGGAGGGAAGGGGGAGGCGGCACCTGAGGGAAGAGGAAAAGCGTCTTCTCCCCGCGACGTCGCGGCACAGCCTGGGCCCAGGAGGCTTTGCCAGCTTGGGCCAGCCCAGCCCAGGTCCCGGTTCGGCGGACCACAGCCTGGTCCCCCGAGGGGCAGTGGCCTCCAGGGCCTGGGGGGAGCCCTGGAGCTGCAGGAGCCCAGCCTGCCGGGAGACCCCTCCCAGCCCCCACCTCATGGCTCCCGTGCCCCCCTGCTCGGCGCTCCGAGTCTCCAGGGTGGGCACCCAGGCAGGAGCTGGCCGGCGCCGTGACCCCTGCTGGGGCGCTTGACCACCTGGCTCCCGAGGCCCCAGCTCCCCTGGCCCCCGCCGGGCCCTCAGCACCCCCTAAGCTCCCAGCGCCATGAAGAAGTTTGCATCCAGCCGCAGCCTGAACAAGATCCTGGCACAGTGTGACTCGTCGTCCCGGGAGTACGAGGAGATCCAGGCGGTGGAGCGCAAGTGGCACCTGCACCTGGCCACCCCGCGCTGCCTGCCGCTGGACAGGAGGGCCAAGGCCTCCCTCTTCTTTGCAGCCCCACCGCCCCCCAAGAGGGCCCCCAGCACCACGCTGACCCTGCGCTCCAAGTCCATGACGGCCGAGCTCGAGGAACTGGGTGAGCAGCGGGGGAGCACAGCGGGCAGACAGCCCCAGCGGGAAGCCAGGCAGTGTGAGCTGGCGCCAGAGCTGGGCAGGGACAGAGGGGAGGAAGGACAGACTAACACTTGCAACGGTCAGAGGGAAGGGGGTGGGTGCTGAAGCGCTGGGCAGGGGGATGACATGTGGCTGGCACGAGGGCTGGAGACTGACCGGGAGCCGACCGGGACAGATGGTCAGGGAGCAGGACCTGGCCTTCCAGTGGGTCTGCGTGCATGTGCCCCTGCTGCCTCCGGCCAGGCTCGACCGCTTCATTTCCTCTAGGGGTGGGAAGAGCGGGAGTCAGGGGACCTGGGCTCCCTCTGGGCTCTGCTGGCACCGGCTGTGTGGCCTTTTGCTTCTTGCTGCCCACTTAGTCCCTGTTCACTTGTGAGTTAAGCAGGGGTTACAGTGAGCCGCTGACCTGATGGGGCCATGCGAACATCACCAGTGTGAGGGTGGGATAGGCCCTCGTGAGCTACAGGAGGCGAAGAAGAGTGTGTCAGGGCTTTGATGGGGCATGATCCCAGAATGACCCCCAGTAACCTTATTGTGGGCCTGTCTAGTTACATGTGACCCTTAATAGCCCCATCGTAGGCATGTCCCGAGATGCAGGACTGCTCACATGCTCTGTCTTCCTGTAATTTGAACCCAGTGCTAGTCCCAGACTTGACTAGGGCTCTAGCTGTGGAAAGAATGCCGACTCTGGTCCTAGGCTGGCTTCTGACCTCGTCCTGGCCGCAGGAAAGGCCTTGGTCCTGGTTCTAGACTGACCCTCAACCCTGGCTTCAGGCTTTGTTCTTCCCCAGCCATAGAAAGAACACTTACCTGTCCCCCTACATTATTGCTGACCTTACTAATAGAGTGATCCTTGACCTCGTCCTGGCCACACGTTGAGCCACCCTCCTTCCACGCAGGTGCTCTTGTCTGCATTGTAGGAGGAGGACAGTCACCAAGATAGACCAGGCTGATGTGGTCATACTTTTCTTCCCCGTAAATACCCTGAATAAAGTAAAAGTCAAAAATAGATAGCCAACTCAAAACAAAGGAGGAGGAATTTCCCAGGTCTCAAGAAATAGAGGAATCAGTGAAGAAAGTGAGAGGAAGCTGCCGATGCTTCCATCGTCCAAGAGGGCTGGGGACAGTATATAGACCCTGAGGGCAGGGCTTGGGGCTCTGATGCTTCCACAAAGCTGAGAGATGGAGCTGTGGACCCATGAGAAGTGGGAAATTTAGAACCAAGCCCAGGGGCTGGCATTAGCATCAAAAGAACTGGAAATTACAGAAGAATAAGTAAGACACAAAATGAGGTGTTTAAATATGAAGTTTGCAGAAGTAAGAGAATTCATAAAGGATAGCCCTTTATGACAGCCCATAAAGGACCGTATTTCCTACTCCTCCGGAAAAAAAAAAAAAAAAAAAAAAGGAATAAGCAGGTTTTAAAAGGATCCCTAAAGAGCTGTTACTGAAAGAAAATGTATAGTCACTGGGATTAAAAAAATCCATGAGTGGGATAAGCAGTACACTAGATTCAGCTGAAGAGAGAAACAGCGAATTAGAAGTTAATTCTGAGGAAATTACCCAAAATGCACACAGAAAGATAGGGAAAAGTGAATTATCAAAGGGAATATGAGAGATAATGGAGGACAAGTGGGAAGATCCCGGTATGATGAGAGTTCTAGAGGAAAAGAACTAACTGATTGGAAAGAGGCAATATTTGAAGAGTAAATGGCTAAGAATTTTCTGAAATTGAACAAGGACATGCAATTCCATTTTGAGGAAGTGTAAGTTCCAAACGAGGAAATAAAGATGAGTCTGCATCTAGACCTGTCACACTAAAACTTCATGACATCATAGACAAAGATCTTAACTACCAAAGTAGCCGGATGACTTAGAAAGGAACAGCACCAGAGTCGTCGTCAGCAGCAGTAGCAGATGCTAGAAGACAATGGAAAAATAAAAGTCTTGCAACCAAATGCTTTTCCCTCTAGAATTCTGTACTTAGCTAAACCTGCTCATTGAAGACTGAGGCGGAGAAACCAGCAGACTTCTGGCCCCAGGGTCACAAGGGTCCAAAACTTATCACGGGGAACTGATCCGTCTCACTGTTTGAGGGCCCAGACTGACGGATAAACCAGTACCAGTAGGCAGCTGGGTCTGGCTAGACACCAGACCAAGGCTCTTGCGGGTGGGTCCCAGGCAGGCATTTCTTCCAGAGGCTGGCACATAGCCATGTTCAGCTACACGTTCAGAAGGGATCCTCCTAGTTCTGCGTGAAGAGGGGTGTGGGCATCCAGGGGCCAGCGGACTGAGCACTGTGGAAGCAGAATTGCCTTCTGCTTCCTGGGATGCTTCTGTCTGAAGGAAGCAGTGAGCAGGAGAGCCTCTGGTCTCTGTGCACTGGTCTGGCTTCTCCTGCGGCTGCGCGGCAGGGCTGTGCTGTACACTCTCGTCTTCTCGAGGGGCTCACTGCTGCTGCCTCAGCGCAGCGTGGTTTCCAGCAGTTCGTACCGGAACGGCGGAGTGTGGGGGAGGACAAAGGGACAGCTTCGCACAGAGGCTCCATCCACACCGCTGGGTGAGGAGGGGTCATTGCTCTTGTTGAAGCTGGACCCAGACTCTCCCTATAGCTCCATTTGGAGAAGGAGAAGCCCCGCTGCCTCCAGAGGAGATGTCCTGGGAAGTCAGACCGCGGCTGACCTTCTCTAGGGTTGAGGGGGCCAGGCCGGCATCAGGGTTTCCCCAGGTACCTGAGGATCGTCCCAGGTCTGGTGTTGCGCTTTCCTCAGATAGAAACTGGACCTGTGGGTTTATCGACAGCATGAATGCGCCGGTTCTCGGCCACGGTGTTGAGAAGTGGTAGAGACCGTTAGGGTGCTGTGGTCTCTTGAGAAGATGACCTGAACACGTGGGAAGAAAGGCAAGTGTGAGGCCGCAGAAAAGACAGGTGGCACGGGTGGGGACTCGCGCCCAGACGGTTGCTCGCTGCTCGTGGGTGTTGAGGAGAAGCCAGGTCCTGCAGGAGGGAGAGGAGGTGAGGAGCACCCTGGTGGGGGATACTGTGAGCAGAGGTGATGCCCGGAAAATGAGGCCCTGAGGTGGCTGGCAGAAACAGGATTGAGAGGAACAGGTTGGGAGAGGAGCCCTCCTCCTGAGTCGGGTGGTGGGAAGAGGGGGAAGAGTGGGACACGCCCAGTGCCCTCCAGCATGGGGGTTCCTTGTGACCACGTGTTCGTCTGCTTGAGCCAGAAATGTGCTGGGGCTGCAGAGATCAGTGGAGACGCAGGCCAGGGAGGGCCTGGGCGGGTCCGAGTCCCTCCTGTTGATCTGCTTTCCCATGAGAAGTCTGGAACTTTTGGGTCCCTTTTTCTTTTGTGATGAGAACGTCAGGGCAGGAGACGTGCCCGTGTGTGGCCCTGATGGGCCATGGTCTGGTGGAAACACCGTGCATGGGGCACTCAAGACTGAGCACTGCAGCTCTTAGCAGCCTCTGAGCTTGTTTTTGGTGGTGATGGGGCGGTTGTGTCTTTTTTCTGAACAAACAGTTGATTGTGTGGACATGCCCAGATACGTGAGCATGTCTGTGTGTGCATGAGCGCCCTTATGCATGTGTGTGTGTTTGTGTGTGTGCACGTGCCTGGATTTGCATGCACGCAAATACACGTGCCAGCTTGTGGTGGTTTCCACCTTGAGTTTCAGGCCATGTACCGCCTTGGCATTTGGGCACATTTGCCACTCCGGGGCTGATAGGGAGGTGTAGGCCAGGGGTTGTAGGGGATCTGGGGGGTCCTGGTTGTTGGGAGGGGTGGGAAATGGGGAAGATGGGGACATGGGAGTGGGAAGGGGGCCCGGATGCTGAGGGATGAAGCCTGCCTCTTACCCCCTTTGCTCTGTTTCTTGATTGCAAGCCTCCATTCGGAGAAGGAAAGGGGGTGAGTCTTCTGCTCCGTCCCCAGGCCCCAGCTTTACCTGATCCCTGTCTAGGGAAGTGCTGATGTGTCAGGAGGTTCCATTTCAAGTCAGTGTGGTCTAGAAACCTGGGCTGTACCTTCCTGTTGGCCTTCTTCCTGGGAATCTGGTATGGGCACAGTAGAGGGAGCTAGGGAAGGACAGATGGGGAGTTCCCAGGGGTGTGGCTGTGTGGGGGTGTCCTGGCAGGCAGAGCCGTGGGCTTTGGGGTCTCAGGTGAGTTGGGGTAGGGTGGGGTGTGAAGGCCACTGAGGCAGCCTGGTGAGGCAGAGCTGGGAGGGCCTCCCAGTGGAGGCCATAGCCTGTGTGGTGTCCTGGAGCTAGGTGGGAGAAGGGTTCAGAGTGCTCAGCTGTGGGTCTCCCTAGGGAGCATGGTGACTGGGCCAGTGGGGTCAGCAGCACTGACTGGGTGCTCAGCTCTGGCCCATGTTGCTCCTTTCTGCCCGTTTTCTGGGGGCTCCTTGTGCCTGGTGTGTGGTTCCCCTTTCTGTGCTGACCTGTTGTGGGGTCAAGCCCAGTGCTGATGAGCACCCCTTCGGAGCAGCACTGGGGAGGGAGCTCGGAGCTCCTCTGGCCCATATGTCCCCCTATTGCTCCCTTCAGGTCTCACCTGTACCCTTTGAGTCTCTTTCCGGTATGTTCTGTGTGTCCAGCCTTGCTGTGAGGAATGCAGCCTCCCTGTGGGGTCAGAGCCTGAGGTCTAGCCTCTGGTGAGATCTCAGGGCCTGGCCTCTGCAAGCCTCCTCCATCTCTTAAGTGCACAGGGGACTCATTTTTGGCTAAACAGGAGTCAGAGCCAGATGGACGCCTGTGGTGGCTTTGTGGCCCTAGGCAGATGTATCCACACTTTCGTCTGTGTGCCTGGGGCCCACCCTCCCCTCACTCTGGGATCCACAGGGCCTTCCCTGTGCCAGGGCTGTGCTGGCCCCGTCTGTCTGGGCCCCGGCTCTCCACCATGACCTACAGTCTTGCCCTCGGGGCTCTCCCATTGCTCCTTGCCCCAATCAGGTTGGGTGCTTTCCCCACTGTCTTTCCAGGTGTTGAAACTAGGTGTCCTCTAGGAACGCTTTTCTTCACCCTGTGAGGCAGACGTACAAGCTATTTCTGGAATATTTTGGCTCTGTCCCTTAGCTCATTAGCGGGGCTCTCAGGGTGCTGGGCTGTGGGCTGCATACTTCTTCCAGTTGGAAGTTGGGAAGTGACGGGCAGGTCATCGCCTCTGGGGCCCTCCTTCCTGCTTGGGTTCTGAGCTGTGTCCCCACTGCGGATGGAATCTTGAGAGCCAGTGTATGTGCGGCTGAGGGGAGGGTGCATTTCCCAAGGCCCCAGACCTGGTTCTTCATGGGCTTCATTTTCTTTCTTTCTTTCTTTCTTTCTTTCTTTCTTTTAAAGATTTTTAAATTTTATTTATTTATTTGACAGAGAGAGAGAGATACACAGCGAGAGAGGGAATGCAAGCTAGGGGAGCAGGAGAGGGAGAAGCAGGCTCCCCACTGAGCAGGGAACCCGATGTGGGGCTCGATCCCAGGATCCTGGGATCATGACCTGAGCTGAAGGCAGACGCTTAACTGACTGAGCCACCCAGGCGTCCCTTCATTTTCTTTTTTAAAGTATCTAAAATACTTTATTTTAGATACTTTATACTAAAATACTTTATTTTAGGGACGCCTGGGTGGCTCAGTTGGTTGGGCCGCTGCCTTCGGCTCGGGTCATGATCCTGGGGTCCTGGGATCGAGTCCCACATCGGGCTCCTTGCTCGGCAGGGGGCCTGCTTCCTCCTCTCTCTCTGCCTCCCTCTCTGCCTGCTTGTGTGTACTCTTTCTCTGACAAATAAATAAAAATCTTTAAAAAAAATACTTTATTTTAGATACTTTTATCTAAAATACTTTATTGAAGAGTGTATTTTCTAATAATGGTGGATGTTGTTGTCAACCTCACCAGTTTGTAATTTGCAGAATTCTTGCTTCTTTTCTCTTTTGGAAAGAATTCTTGACTGGCCTCAGCACCCATCCCCCCCGCCCTTTTCCAACAACATTTGCTTTGCCGACCTCATGTACGCAGTGCTTTGGTTTCTGGGATTGCGTTCTTCCGGACCTAGAGATGCAGCCTCTAAAATCCACAGCTCAGGTGAACTCATGCCCTGTGGAAATGTTTCTTCTCTGTTCGTGTCTTTATGTCTGCGGTTTCTGGATAACACGGTGGTTAAGTCTGATCTCTTACTTGATCTGTGATCTGGAGCGTGTTATCTCTCAGAGCTTCCGTTTCTTCTTGGGTAGAATGAGGATGGTACCAGCATCTTCTCTGTATGTTTTGGAGGAATGAGAGAAGGGTCATGGGAAGCTCTCCTAACCAGAAGTCACCGAGGACCGAACCAAGGGTGGTGATGGTGGGTTCAGCTTCCAAAGGGAAATTCCTTGCTTCCTTACGAAAACAAAGAAGACGACCTCTCTCGAGCCCTCTCGGTGGTGATAGGAGCCATGCACAGGACCTGTGAGCTTGTCTGTAGGCGGGTTAGGGTTCTGCTGGTGAGCTGTCCCCTTTGTTGAGCTCCTGTATTTACTCAGGGCCCAGGCTGGACACGCAGCACATTCTGGGAGCCCACAGGCTCTCTGGGGAGATGCGGGGCAGCATGTTTTCAGGGCTCACCCCGAGCCAGGTGGAGGTGTAACGCTTCTCACGTCCATGCCAGTTCTTACAGCAGACACTGAAGCAGCGGCCATTTTCAACGCTTGCTTTATCCGATAAGGAAACTGAGGCACAGAGAGGTTAAGTCAGGACACAGTGGGTACGTGATATGGGTCTGGTCTGGGTTGGGGGCCAGCCAGCTGGGAGGAGCTGACTTCTTTCCCCATGGCGACCGCTGAGTAGGAGGTGTTGGGGCTGACTGTGTCCTCTGATGGGGGGCATTCTGTGTGAGGCCGAGTGTGACCAGACGTGTGGTCCTCTAGTCTTGCCAGAGCCTCTAAGGCCTGGGTGATTCAGAGCTTGAGTGATGTTGGGGGTGAGGTGGGGCTGCTGTGGGCAGGAGCTGGCCCCCACCCCTCCTGCACCCCACATGCTGACCTGAGTGCCCACCCCAGGCGTCCAGGCTCGGCTGCTCGTTCTCGGACACACGTATCTAACAAAATTTCCAAGTCATGGTGATAAGCAAAAACACCACTTGTAAAAACATGAAATAGCTTTAATAAAAATAAGCAAACACAGCTTTTCTTTAGGATGGGTTTGAACGCTGCCTGAGGCCTCCTGGTGCGTTTCTCCCTTCCTGGGCCTTGTTCTCTGTCAGCCCTCCTCCTTACCTTCCTCCGTGGCTGGTGGAAGCCCCTTCAGCACCATCCCTCCCAGTGCCTTCCTCCTGTCTCAGCACCTCTCCCCCAGGGTGGGGCTGCTCTTGGGGGGAGACGGGGTGGGGGGCAAGGGTCTCTGGTCTCCTAATCTGCATTAGGGCCATTATTTTTTAGGTCCCTAGTCTGGGACCGAGAGCTCTGTTTTCAGAAGGTTCCCCTGTTCACTTGTTCTTGACTTACTTGCATCTTCTGTGGGCGCCGGGTGTAGACCAGGGTTTGTCCTGGGTCTGCAGCCCCACGAACAGCTTGTCTCTCAGTGCAGTGGCCCCGACAGACGAGGAACGCCAGATGCTGAGGAGAGAAGGGAGAGGGCGAAGGGAAACAAATTCAGGACGTACCCGGGCTCTGAACAGTGCTGTCCCTCCCCGGGACCTCTCCCCAGTAGTCAGTCAGGCTTTTCCTGGAGTGGGGCTGGAGGGGTGACCCGGCCCAGCTGCTGAGGACAGAGCGGCCACGGGACTCAGATGGGACGCATGTTGCTTGGCTCCCAGTCTCGGGTCTGGAGGAAGGGACGTGAGGTGGGCGGGGTCCAGGGGCTCCCTGAGCAGCCCCACGTGGACCAGTCTTTCGCGGGGGAGTCAGCAGTGGGGCTGCACAGGGAAGGAGCCAGTTAGGGTCTGGGTTGCTGAGACGGTGCCTCCCTTGGCTGCGCAGAGAAACTGGATGAGATCTTGGCAGCCGCCGCGGAGCCTGCGCTGAGGCCGGACATCGCGGATGCCGACTCCAGAGCTGCCACCGTCAAACAGCGGCCCACAAGTCGGAGGATCACCCCCGCCGAGATCAGTGTAAGTCACCCCAGCAGCTGGGGGGCACAGGGTCAGAGCTCCCTGTCCCCCGCTGGTGTGTGTGTGCTTCTGGGGTGGAAGCCCGTCATTTGGACCCTCCTCTCCGGGGTGGGGGTGAAGGCTTCTCTGCTCACACGTGGGGAAATCTGAATCCCTAAAATGGCCACAGGTTAACACAAGGCTGGGTGCTCACTGCCCTGGCTGTGGGTCAGTATCTTCTGCACAGTCACACACAGGACCACCTAAGCGCCCCGGCCTTGTGGAGGGTACGACGCAGTGTGTCCCTGCCCCTGCCCTCACTTGGCATCTTCTGGGCGACTCCTCCAGCCTCGTCCACATCAACCCTATCCATACTCTATGCCCAGGGCCCCACTGGCTGTGCCCTGCTCCCTGGAGACCTCAGGACCTGGGTCCGAGTCTTAGGACAGGCCCCATCCGCGCTGGCCCCACTGGATTTAGTGCATGGGGTGTTTGACCTCAGGCTGAGGAGGATGGCTGGGGCTGGATGGATAACTGGGAGCCCCAGTGCCTCCATGTAACCCCCCAACTCCCACAGTCTTTGTTTGAGCGCCAGGGCCTCCCAGGCCCAGAAAAGCTGCCCGGCTCCCTGCGGAAGGGGATTCCACGGACCAAGTCTGTAGGTACGGCTGGGCTGGGGGCTGCACGGGGCTGGAAGGAATGGGGCTGGGGCTGGGGTGGATGTGGGGCTGGAGGACACTGTCTCCCCTACTCCTTCTACTGGGGTTCCCGGTTTCCCTCTGAGAACTGGCTCTCCCAAGTCACAGCCTAGGAATCTCCTTGTTTGTGGGCATACATGGGGTCAGTCCTTCCCACAGTCCAGATATACTGTGCCAAAAGAGACCCTTGAGGCTTCCTTACTCCATCCACCTCTCCCCATGCCATGTGCCCCCACCCGCCGCTCCCCGCCCCGTGTGCCCCCACCTGCTGCTCCCTGCCCCATGTGCCCCCCATCCACCGCGCCCCGTCCCGTGTGCACACCCCTTCTGCTCCTCTTGTCCTCTGGTGTCACCTTCCTGTGCCTTCCATAGACACCAGCATCCCTGTCCCTGGGTCTTCTATCCTGGTTGCTTCCTCTGTAGCGTGAATATATGTCAGGTTTCTAACCCTAGACTTGCCTTTGAACCTGCCTGCCCCTCGCCCTAGGTATTGCTCTGTATCTCTTTTCTCCTTTTCAGCCAGTTTTCTCCAGAAGCCACCTATACGTGCTGTCCCTTGTCCCCAACCTGCTCCTCAGCCTGGGGCAGATTAGCTCTGTCCCTACCTAAAACTGAAATTGCTCCCACTAGCGGGGCACCAGTGGTTCCCAGGGTATTCTTTCCAGTGAACACATGACCAGTCCCTTCAACCTCAGCTGGCATTTGGTCTCTCTGTTCCCTCCTCCATGACACTCACCTTCCCAGGGCTTTAGGACATTTCTCGGTTCTTCCCTCCATTTTCAGGCTGTTCAGTCTTTAATGCCCCCCCTGCCCCAAAACACACCCCACTAAGTGTGGGTCCTTTGAAGAGCTATGTCCTTAGTTTCTTTGCCTTCTGCACCTGTCTCCTTGGGACCTCGTCATGCCCAGCACTGCTCTCACATCCCCACTTAGCCATCTCTCTTGACCGGGTCATCTCACAAGCCCCACCCACTGCTCATCGCATCTAGGCACCCTCCCCTGCCCACCTGTGCATCCGTTCACCTACAGACCCGTCCACTTGTCCGTCCATCTGCCCATGTGTGCCCACCACACCCGTGATCTGTTCACCACCCGAGTAATGCTTACTTAATACTTACTACAACACTGTTTCCTGCACACTGGCTCATTTAAGACTTCAGTGACCCTGTTGAGGTAATATTATTAATACCTCTGTATTACAGATGAGGAAACAGGTAAAGAGGTAAAATGACTTGCCCAAGGTCACACAGCTGCCTTACCCGTCTTCTGGTAAGATATCAGGCCAGCCCATTGCTCACGCCTGGCCAATGGGGGCTTTCTGCAGAGTAGACATCACCCTACGTCCCTCTGGTTGACCCACAGGGGCTCTTCATTGCCTTGGGATCCTGTGGACCGGCCCCAGGTCTCTCCTACTTCATCTGGGAGGCATTTGTCTCCCTTTCCCTCTTACCAGGTGTACCAGAATTTGCTATTTTGCACCTGCCCTCACTCTGCCCAGATGGCCTGTCCCTCAGCCTAGCCCAATGCCGGGACTGACCACCACGGGTCCAGATCTCAGTGTCTGCCCTGTAGGATGTGAGCCTCTTGGTGGGGTTCCTCCTGGACCCTCCTTTGCGGACTCCATGAGTGACTGAGAGGGCTTCATCTTCAGTCTCCTGGCCCTGGCCTGCTGCTCGTCACCAACATGTTGGCCGAGGTGTCAGATTCCCAGGGTTTTCCCCCCTTGTGGCCCTGGGCACATGATTTGGTCCTTGAAACTTCAGGGTCCCGATCAGTAACTTGAGGACTCTCGTGCCTGCCTTTAAGGCTGCTCTGAGGCTGACCCAGTGGGCTGTCCTCCGGGCACAGGACAGGCAACAGCTGCTGGAATTGTTGGTAGACACAGGCTCTGTGCCCTGAAGCTGGCACACAGTAAATGTTGGAGAAATGCTTGCTGTGTTTGTTGGGCAGGTGTTACCAGATTACCTGGGCTGGTGACAGAACCGATTCCCCGTTTCATCCCAGCCAAGTGACTTGTCTGCACCCTAAGTTAGAAATCGGCACGGCAAATCTGCTTAGGGGAGCTCAGCGGGTGCTGACGTGCAGTGCAGTAAGTGCAGTGGGGAGGAGACCTGCAACGAACCCGGCCTCAACGTCCGTGTCCAGTGGAGGGGGTGGCAGATTAAAAATGGTGACAACGAATGGGGAACTCAGCCTCCTCGCTGGACACTTCTGGGTGCTCAGTCCTGTGCTGCACGCTTTAAATTTCCCCCGCACTGGCACCCCAGCACAGGGGCCAGCACTCCTCCCGAGGTTAGGGAACTGGTATGTCAGGAGGTTAAGGAACACCAGCTGGTAACCCTAATGCTGGAGTTCGAGCCTCAGTCTTTCCAGGAAGGCCCATCTCTGCTGTGCCTGGGGTCCAAGAGCTGTAGTGCAGGACAAGATGGCAGTAGCTTGGTGTTGGAGGCCTGAGCCAACCAAACCAGTGGCTAAAGGAGGGGGTGGCTGGGAATAGGCAATCTGCACGGTAGCGAGTTCATAAAAATGTGACCAAGCACGGAGTGAAGCCAGGTGTAGATCCCCAAGGCACTCTGCCAGACACTGTGTGTGTCCGCACGGATGGGCCGTTTGTCCACTCTCCTCAGATCTGGCAAACACTTGCAGCCTAATGGAACACACCTGTAGCACAGGGGTCCACACCGTGTCCATTAGGACACCTGGGGGGTCTTGCCAGCTTCTGGTCTCGCAGAGGACAGAGAGGGCCCTGAGAATTCCAGCCCAAGTCTTGCGCAGAGCCTTACTCGTGCACATCGAGGCAGACAGAGTGGGTGTCGTTTTAAGACTGTGTTGCTCATGAGATAGTTGAGTTTCAGAGGGGCTCAGGGCCTGGCCTGGGGTCACACAGGCAATAGGGAGTAAAACTCAAACGTGTATCAGGTGCTTAGTCTAAAATTCCATTTTAATTCTTCCTCCTTCCTTTTCACTCAGCGTTACTGAGATTTAACCACGAAGGTTACCACAGTGACCGGGCAGTGTCTCTCAGTCAGTCCATCTGGGTCTCTGGGATGGAGCGTCTCTGGGCTTATCTCTTCTCAGAGCACCTTCTCATCTGGGCACCAGCTGTCTTTCTGCCAGATGCATGGCACAGGTGGCCACAGTCGGCTTCCCCTGTGACTACAGTCGTACCACTCCTGCTCTGGGAGCGTGTCCCCCTAATTTTTGACCTTCTCCCTTCCTCCCGTCTCTGGTTGCCACCAGGGAACTCCCAGCAACACCTGCTTGTTCCACTGTTGTGGTGTGGCCTTGCTCAGTCTGGGACGGAAGCCAGCTGCCTGCCTCTTCTCTGCAGCTCTGTCTTCACGACTGGGGACGCTTTTCGGGCCCTCTCAGTGTGGTGGGGCTTGGGCAGGTCTTGGCCCCAACCCGGTATACCTGAGTCCTTTCTCAGTCCATTGGTGGAGCCCTCCTTGGCCTTGTATCAGAACTAATACCTTCCCCAAGTCTTCCCAAGAGCCCTCCCAACCCAGCCGGGGGCTTGGGGTGCAGAGCCTGGGTGTTGGGAGAGGAGCCCAGACTGGGGGCCTTCCTCGGATTCCATGCTCTGGGCTCTCCGCCTCCCCTTTTGGTCTCCAACCCCAGCCTCCAAGCTCTCCCTGACTAGTCAGCGCTTCCCGCCAATTTCTACGGGGGTGTCTTTGCAATCCTTGTGTCTGGGACCACGGCTGCCCTCTGCAGAGGGTGGGCGCTGGAGTCAGCGAGGGCCTCGTCTTACTGGACCTGCTCTGTCCGCAGGGGAGGACGAGAAGCTGGCGTCCCTGCTGGAGGGACGCTTCCCGAGGAGCACTTCGATGCAAGACCCTGTGCGCGAGGGCCGCGGCATCCCGCCCCCGCCGCAGACCGCGCCGCCACCCCCACCCGCTCCCTACTACTTCGACTCCGGGCCGCCCCCCGCCTTCTCGCCGCCGCCCCCTCCAGGCCGAGCCTACGACACAGTACGCTCCAGCTTCAAGCCCGGCTTGGAAGCGCGCCTGGGCGCTGGGGCCGCGGGCCTATATGATCCCGGCGCGCCCCTGGGGCCGCTGCCCTACCCCGAGCGGCAGAAGCGCGCACGTTCCATGATCATCCTGCAGGATTCCGCGCCGGAGATGGGCGACGTGCCCCGGCCGCCGCCTGCGGCCACCCCGCCAGAGCGTCCCAAGCGCCGGCCGCGGCCGCCAGGGCCCGACAGCCCCTATGCCAACCTGGGCGCCTTCAGCGCCAGCATCTTCGCGCCCTCCAAGCCTCAGCGCCGCAAGAGCCCGCTGGTGAAGCAGCTCCAGGTGGAAGACGCCCAGGAGCGTGCAGCCCTGGCCGTGGGCAGCCCCGGCCCGACTGGCGGCAGCTTCGCCCGCGAGCCCTCCCCAACGCACCGGGGGCCTCGGCCAAGCGGTCTCGACTACGGTCTTGCGGAAAGCCCTGGCCTCGCCTATGGGGGCCCAGGTCCCGGCAAGGACCGGCGGCTGGAGGAGCGACGCCGCTCCACCGTGTTCCTGTCGGTGGGAGCCATCGAGGGCAGCCCGCCCAGTGCCGACCTGCCCTCCCTGCAGCCCTCCCGCTCCATCGATGAGCGCCTTCTGGGGACCGGCCCCACCGCCGGCCGTGACCTGCTCCTGCCCTCCCCCGTCTCTGCTCTGAAGCCATTGGTCAGCGGCCCAAGCCTTGGGCCTTCAGGCTCCACCTTCATCCACCCACTCACCGGCAAGCCCCTGGACCCCAGCTCCCCCCTGGCCCTGGCCCTGGCTGCCCGGGAACGGGCTCTGGCCTCCCAGGCACCCTCCCGGTCTCCCACGCCGGTGCACAGCCCTGACGCTGACCGCCCTGGGCCCCTGTTTGTGGATGTCCAGGCCCGAGACTCTGAGCGAGGGGCCCTGGCCTCCCCAGCCTTCTCCCCGAGGAGCCCGGCCTGGGTTCCTGTGCCTGCTCGCAGGGAGCCGGAGAAAGCACCCCGGGAGGAGCGTAAGTCACCGGAGGACAAGAAGTCCATGATCCTCAGTGTCCTGGACACGTCCCTGCAGCGGCCAGCCGGCCTCATCGTCGTGCACGCCACCAGCAATGGGCAGGAGCCCAGTGGGCTGGCGGCTGAAGAGGAGCATCCGGGCACCCCAGAGCTGGCCCCCACCCCCACGCAGTCAGCAGTGGTGGCAGAGCCCCTGGCTAGCCCCCGGGCTCAGCCCCCTGGCAGCGCCCCGCCCAGCGATCCCGGGCCAGGCCAGGGCAGCTCCGAGGAGGAGCCAGAGCTGGTATTTGCTGTGAACCTGCCGCCTGCCCAGCTGTCCTCCAGTGACGAGGAGACCAGGGAGGAGCTGGCCCGCATTGGGCTGGTGCCGCCTCCCGAAGAGTTTGCCAATGGGGTCCTGCTGGCCACCCCACTTCCTGGTCCAGGTCCCTCGCCCACCACGGTGCCAGGCCCGGCCTCAGGGAAGCCGAGCAGCGAGCCACCCCCCGCCCCTGAGTCTGCGGCTGACTCAGGGGTGGAGGAGGCTGACACGCGCAGCTCCAGCGACCCCCACCTGGAGACCACGAGCACTATCTCCACGGTGTCCAGCATGTCCACCCTGAGCTCGGAGAGCGGGGAGCTCACCGACACCCACACCTCCTTCGCCGACGGACACACTTTTCTACTCGAGAAGCCGCCAGTGCCTCCCAAGCCCAAGCTCAAGTCCCCGCTGGGGAAGGGGCCGGTGACCTTCAGGGACCCGCTGCTGAAGCAGTCCTCGGACAGCGAGCTCATGGCCCAGCAGCACCACGCCGCCTCCGCTGGGCTGGCCCCCGCTGCTGGGTCTGCTCGCCCTCGCTACCTCTTCCAGAGAAGGTCCAAGCTGTGGGGGGACCCCGTGGAGAGCCGGGGGCTCCCTGGGCCCGAAGATGACAAACCAGCTGTGATCAGTGAGCTCAGCTCCCGCCTGCAGCAGCTGAACAAAGACACACGCTCCCTGGGGGAAGAGCCGGCTGGTGGCCTAGGCGGCCTGCTGGACCCTGCCAAGAAGTCGCCCATCGCGGCAGCTCGGTGAGCAGGGCGGTGTGGGGAGGGTCCTGTCCCGGGTCCACAGCCCCTCTGTGGTCTTCCTCCCGTGTGTCCATGGTATCCTCTGTTCCCCCTCCACAGTCCATCCTATCCCACCCCTTACCTGTCTGTGGCATCCCTTCCTGTCCACGTCTGTCCTCCATTCGCCCTTGCTGTCTGTCTGAGACAGAAGTCTCTTTCAGGGATCTGAAATGTCAGGGCTGCTGTTCTCTCCATCCCTGTTGGTGCTGGGAGTGGGAGCTGGCTGCCGAGGAGGGGCCCCGGCGGGGCGTGAACACCTCCACAGCCCTCCTGGAGACTCCCTGCCGCAGGTTCCCGTGGGCTGTCACACTCTTGCTCCTGACTAAAGCTGCCTCGGCTGTTAAGGGTTGTTCTCTGGTCCATTCTGGAGTTGCCCCCCGCCCCCCATGGCCACATGGCTGGTACCACCATGTGGTCTGGTCCATTCTGGAGTTGCCCCCCGCCCCCCATGGCCACATGGCTGGT
>NW_019154139.1:64574-71534 GCF_002288905.1 Enhydra lutris kenyoni | reverse complement strand
TCCACCACTCCTGGAGCTGCCTCTGGCCTTGCTTCCTTTGGAGGCTTAGGGAACACGGATTCCTTTTCCTTTTAGGACACACCACCAGCTTCCTGTTTGCTGTCTCTCGCTCTGCCTCCGTGTCCCTTAAACAGAGTCCAGTGCATGGTTTTCAGAGTGCATTTAGAAGCCGTTCTTTGGTGGAAGTCACACTGCCTCTGCACCCTCCATCTGCCCTCTCGCTTTCTCCATACTTCCCCGTCTGTCTGTCTGTCTTCTCTTCCTACCTCCTAGCCAGGGTGGGGACCCAAGAGGGGAGGGGCTGAGCAAGGGGCTGGGGTGCTGCTCTGGCAGAGAGAGCCGCCAGAGCCCCTGGGCTGATCCCTTGGACATTTCCTTGAGGACCCCATTCCCAGGGCTCTGCTCCTGAAAGGGCCTCTTGGGCCTGTGGGCTCCATAACTATGTGGGAGAGCTGGTTCCTGCCCACTGGTGCTGGTCTGAGGCAGAGCTGGTCATCCCCTGGCTGGCCCTTGTCAGCCCTCTTCAAGCTGCCTTTGCCTTCTGTGCCCCTTAGGCCCTCCTCCCTCTTCTGGCTCTTTGGGGAGTGTGTGGGGTGCCACCACCTGGCTCCTCCTTCTCGTTCCCTGAAGACTAGCCTAGCAGGCCCTTTCCTGTTGGCCTTAGAAGGCAGACTTCCCAAAGCAGTGAGGGGTTCGGGTCTTACTCACAGAGGCTTTTCTGATTTACCTTCTTCAAAAGATGAACTGGGGCTTGGGGAGCTCGCGGTGCCTCTCCTAAGTAGTCCAGGAATGTTGTCCCTCAGCTCCTGTCATCTCGGGCGCTTGCTCGGGGGCTCTCTCCCCATTCTGCCTCTTCCAGCTTCCAGCTGAATGTGAAAGCCCTCTTTCCAGCAGGGCACTGTTGAAAATGCCCCGAGAGGAGGCATGGCCAGGGGTGTCCATTTGGGATGAGCCGTCCAGATCCTGGGCCTCTGCAGGACCTGGCCCCTGAGGGCGGTGGTTCCCTGACAACCCCCCCACCCCCCAACCAGCCCCCGTCTTCATCTCTGCTTCTCCTCCCTCGACAGGCCCTCCATTCCTCTGTGTCCCTTGGCCCTAATGCAAATTAAAGCCATTTAAAGTGGGCAGCACCGTGCCTGGTACCGTGCAGGCCCTCAATAAACATTTGCTGAACAGATGAAAGAACTGAGCCGAATGCAAGCACTGTCTTTTGTGATGTGAGATCTAGGGAGGTGGCATAAGACCAAGACCACCGAGGGACAGGTGCACGGTCGGTGCAGGGTTACTGGTTCTTGAACCCCACGGTCAGGCTCAGGTGAGCCTGCGTCTTGTCATCTGCTCTGCCGGCTCCCGTGGGCGTCTGGGTGTCCTCGCCATTTCTCCTCTGTCAGGGGAAGGATCTCTTGTTCCGTGGCTCTGGGTGGCACCAGGATGCTGGTTTGTTTTCTCTTTTGGACGCGGGCTGGGGAAGGGCAAGGCTCGCAGCTGCAGACTTCACATCCCTTCTCCTCCACGGGTCCATGGGAAAGTAAGCCTCTTTTGCTCGGTACTTTTTACAGACCTCCAGCCTCTGACTGGCGTCACGTGGGTCTCCTGCTTTCCTCTGAATGAATCACTGGGTCGGGGAGAAGTGAGGCTGCCGCTGGCCAGGCCCGAGTCATCTCTGTCCTAGGAGCCGAGGCTTGGGGTTGCCTCACCTAGCAGACAGATGCTGAGCGTGAGGGAGGGTGGTTCTTGAGTTCCAGATGCCAGGTGACCTAAAACAACAGAGGTCCCTGTGACGCGGCCCTTCCCAACTTCAGCACCTGGCTTCATTCGCTGGCATCAGCTTGGGGCAGGAGGACCCTGGACCCCACCTCTCAGCTGCTACGTCTGAGCTCGGTAGTCTGCGACCAGCCCCTTCCCTCCTGTGAACGTCAGCCCTTCCCCGTGACATGACGAGGGTGACACGCGGCGTCACCTCGAAGCGCGGAGCTCAGGCCTGCAGCGTGGCGGGCTCTCACTTTGTGTGCTCAGCCAGGCCCTTTGTGGGAAATGAGAGTGCCAGGTGCTAGGGGCACCTCAGGGGCGTGGTCGTTTGGGCGTCCGACTCTTGACTTCATCTCAGGTCATGATCTCAGGGCTGTGGGATCGTGCCCCGTGTCAGACGCCGCGTTCGGTGGGGGGTCTGCCGGAGGTTCTCCCAGGGCCCCTTTCCCTGCTCTCTCTCTCTCTCTCTCTCTCTCTCTCTCAATAAATAAACTTTTTAAAAAGAGTGCCAGATGCTACCCTAGAAAACGTCAGGTCCCATTTTTTCACCTCTGCAGCAGTTCTGCTGGAGGGACAGCAGTAAACTCTCCATCTTCCAGGCGGTAGAACGAAGCGTGTGAGGAAGGCCGCTGTAGCCAGGGGGTGGTGGTGTGTGTCTGGCCCTAAGCCTGAGTCTCTGTTCACTGTAGTCTGGAGCCTCCGTCGTTAAAGCCCTTCTGGTGACAGCGGTAGTCCCTTTGCACACGTGTTCATTCGTTAGACTGACACCTTAACGGGTCACGTGTATCCTGGACAGCATGTGTTCTCTGAAATCCCTGATGCCCGAGTCCCCGCAGTGCCACTGGATCAGTCCCACCTCCTGGGCCATCCCTCTGCCCTGCCTTCCCGTTTCCACTCCCCCCTGCACTCCTTTCTGCTCCCGCTCACGCTTCCTTTCCCCCTCGGTGCGCCCCTCCTGCCCTCAGACCTGGGTGAAACCACAGCCCTGGGGAGCGGGCCCCACTGCCCACCCTTGGCTTATGGCTCCAGACCGGGGGCCGATCCGGGGATGCTGTGGCCACGTGGAGTCTGTGTGGCTGGTGGGGGCCCCGGCGTCTTCCCCTCGCCACTCTTGCTCTGCGGTTAGCTATGGCCAGAATCTAGCACTCACCTCTCGTTTCATGCTGAACCGCTAGTGACACTGTGTCTTAGAGGCTGTTCAAAGTGTGCAAGTCCTGGCGTCTGGGTGGGGCTGCCTTCTTCCCAGGACCATTCCTGGCAGAGGCCCCAGAGTAATAGCCTTGGCCACCTGGGGGGGTCACACCTCTGAGCCTTGGTCCCCGGGGTTCCTCTGATTTCAGCTTCAGGCCTGTCCCTCTCTTCACCCAGTGGGCATCCCGGGACAGTAAACACCCCTTCCGCTCACTTCCCCACCGACAGCCCTGATGCCGTTTAGTCCCGAGACATTCTGCAGCCCCGGGTCTTCTTGGCATCTTAAGCTGCCCTGTGTGCCACAGACTGGAAGCTCAGGAACTTGAGATGATTGGCTCTTCTGTACTGGGGCCATCTTTCCGGGTGGAAGGTCCAGGACCTCTGGCTTTCTGGAACATCGATCTCAGACTATCCACCGGCTTGATGCTTCCAGCTTCACGTCTAGCCCTGGTTATAGACAGAACCTCCATCTTCTCAGAGCCCCACCGTGGTCTTTGAGGCCCACATGTGCACCCAACTCCATTTGTCTTCCACACTGCACGGGTGGATTGGAATCCCGCATATGGTCTGAAGTCCCTGGTGGCTCTGAGCTCCACAGGGACTCTGAGTTCTGCAGCTCTCAGTTTTACATCCGCCTGCCCCCACGTCAGGTTTTACTGAAAGACGTTCCTGGAGACATAGCTTTGGAAATATGAAGTCAGGGGGTGTATGTCCTGCACACGTCTTCGCCCCCTGATGTGCTCTGTGCTGTGGCCTCTCAGCTGTCAGGTCTCAGACAGTCACTAATAAGGGTCACACTCTCCCATCATGGGGTAGGAACCTCGCTGTGGTGACCTTCTGTGGGCCCTGTTTTTCTACCACAATTGGCAGGGTCTGGATCCGACCCGGTGTGAGGTCAGGGATAAAGGGCCAGCTGGGCTTCTCCCGGGACCTGGGTTGACACCTGTTGCATGACGGCCGGGGCACTGGGGCCAGGATAGGCTTTGTCCTTGCAGCTCCCACGCACGTGGGTCCCTTGCTTCAAGAGCCCTGAACTCTGCTGGGAGGGCAGGAAGGGCTCGCGGATGAGGGGACGTAGGGACATCTGGAGTGTGCTGAGGTCGGAGCTGTGAGCGGATGTGGGCGGTGAGAAGGCACAAGGCTGGAGAGGGTGCGCCTCGAAGCCTGCAAGTCTGTGTCTAGCTGTGCTGCTGTTGAGCGCCCTCTCCCCGGGTAAGGCTCCCAGACCGCAGAAGTCCCCAGGCCCTTTGTTGAGTGCAGCAGCAGAAGGCCGGAGCCAGACGCCAGGTCCAGAGCTTGGCTTTTTCTCGTCTGTTGGTACCAGTGGGCCAACAGGTAGTCAAGCCTGGGAGAGACATGTCAAATGATTTTTGTTTGATGGCGTTTTTTTCAGTATAAGTTGTGTTCCTGGTTTTGTGCTAAGGACTAGGAGTCAAGGAGAACAGTTAGGAAATGAGGTGAGAGGTCCTGAGTGAGACCATCAAATGACTGAACCCTTAGGTGGCTGAGGGGTGGGAATGGGGATGAGGACCTGGGTCAAAGCTAGGAGCCCTCCAGGTGAAAAGAAGGAGTAGCTGATGGTGGTTCCCAGGTCCCTGATGTGGGGAGGACTGGGGTTAGGGAGAGCGTGTTTGGTGGTCCCCCTGGAGATCTGGAGCTCAGAGGTTAGCTGGGCCTCACATGTAGCCATAGCTAAGGGGGGAATGGACCACACAGCCCAGAAGAAAGTGGGAACCAAAAGGAGAACCCACAAAACCCATCTAGGAAGGAAGGGGTGGAAGAAAGGTCAGCAAGGGGTCCTGCTATTCCTTTGGTAACTACAGGGGTGTGTGTGTGAGGGGGGTGGGGGGCAAGGCCAGACCTCAGTGGCTGAAGAGTCACGAGGCAGCAAGACAGTACCACATTCAGATGTTGGTGGAAGAGACGCCCGGGGCATGGAGCCTTGCTGAGCCATCTGGAGGAGGCTGCTGGCAGCATTCAGGGGTGCCTGGTGAGGTACCGGTTGTTAGAGGGTGGGCAGCCCAGAAGCCCTCTGGGAGGCTAGCAGGTGCTGTGATGTGACCACGCCATGGTTGGGCCTGGCTGGGGGCGGTGGTGTGATCAGACAGCTGAGAGCAGTGATGGACAGTGATGGGTATGCAGAAGGGCATGGAAACTTGGCTATGGACACTGTTGGAATTCCTGTCCAGGGGACGATGTGTTCCCCAAAAGGAAGGGGAGGAGGAGCAGGCACTGGGGCCATGGGGACCCCTCGGCCACTCCCTGCTGTGTCCGGGGGCCTTGGGAGCACATAGACTTCCTTAGGCTCTTCTTCTAGGTATCCTCCCATGTCCAGCATGCCGGGGCACCTTTAGGACTGGCTATCTCTCCCCACTCCCAGCCTGGTGGACCAGGGCACCTCCTGGCATCAGCCGTTTTCTCTGGTAGGGGCTCATCTTCTTGCCCCCAGCACCTCTCCTCAGGAGGTCTTCGTGGGTGCTACTAGAGCCAGCTGCCCCGTCCGCCAGGCAGGAATGCTCCAGCACTGGCCAGAAAGGCATCCTGGAACCCAGACTCTGCTCTGGGCTCAGGCCAAGCCTCTCCGTTGCACTACCCAGCACCCACCCCGTTCTCTCTGCCTTCACAGCTTGGCTGTGGTCCTGCCAACTTGTCAGTATGCTTCTGTCCCACCCGTGGCTCCAGGCACACCCACATGGTTCCACTGAGACCCAGCCCTTGGGTCAGGGCTAGGCAGGGTTCCCTCCTGAGATGCAGGGCTTTGGGCTGGGGTCACTGTGAGGGCTCTAGTGGGGCTATCCTGGGCACCATTCCCTCAGCATCTTACCCAGCACTCCCCCCCCCCCGCCTCCAGCAATCGCCACCACCTGGGCACCCACCACCTGCTGCAACATCTCCCTGGGAAATCCTCCCCCTTCCCCTTCACTGCTGCCCTCCTTTGCCCCAAAGCCTAGGTGGTACAGGGAGGACAGGTGTGGTGGGAGTAGGGAGGGTTTCTTCTGGTTGAGTGGGAGACACAGAGCTGGATCTCCAGGGAGAGGCTGACCTTGCACAGGTGGGAGAGGAAAAGACAAAACCCACATTAAGGGGAGGAAGGGTGCTGAGGGTGCCCTGTGCCCTATGGGACTGGCACCAGTCAGGATTGCACGAAGGTAGATGGGAGAACCCAGAGGAGGGTCCTTAGCCTAGCTTAGGCAGGGGCAGGGAGAGGGAGGTGGGATGGCAGCTGGAGAGAGGCTGTTCAGACCACAGAGAGTATAAGGGGACACGAAGCGTCACCTCAGTGTTCCAAGTAAAGCCAGTGGATGGGCACCATTCTGATCTGCCCGTCATAAACTCGAAAATAGGTCCCACAGGTAGACCAGGGATCCACCCAGATCTGCCCAGGTCTGGCCTGCAGTTCCCTTTCCCCAGTGGCTCCAGGTTGGCTCCCTCCCACCACACCTGAGTCCCTCCCCCAGTGGGTGTCTGGCCAGGGAGCCCTGCACCTGGCTGGCACACTGTAGCTGTGACTGGGGGCCATGTGCCTGCCGTGCGGCCCTGGCTGCTAACACTCTCTCTCATTGCTCTCTCCTGCCCATCTGCATGTGGCTGCTCTGTCTAGCTGCGCGGTGGTCCCGAGCGCCGGCTGTGTAAGTGAGCATGCCCATCCCATGCCTCTCACTGTCCGTGCGCTGTCCGGGGTGCCCTGCTCTCCGCTGTGCGGGCGCTGTCCCGGGCGCCCTGCTCTCCGCTGTCCGCGCTGTCCCGGGCGCCCTGCTCTCCGCTGTCCGCGCGCTGTCCCGGGCGCCCTGCTCTCCGCTGTCCCTGCGCTGTTCCTGACCGCCCTGCTCTCCGCTGTCCCCGCGCTGTTCCTGACCGCCCTGCTCTCCGCTGTCCGCGCTGTCCCGGGCGCCCTGCTCTCCGCTGTCCGCGCGCTGTCCCGGGCGCCCTGCTCTCCGCTGTCCCTGCGCTGTTCCTGACCGCCCTGCTCTCCGCTGTCCCCGCGCTGTTCCTGACCGCCCTGCTCTCCGCTGTCCGCGC
>NW_019154139.1:0-64564 GCF_002288905.1 Enhydra lutris kenyoni | reverse complement strand
GCTGTTCCTGACCGCCCTGCTCTCCGCTGTCCTCGCGCTGTCCCGAGCGCCCTGCTCTCCGCTCTGCTCGGCTTCGTGGGGCTTCTGTCCCACCGACAGCCCCCTCCCCCGGCTTCCCCGGGCGCAACTGGGGCGGACAACGGAAAGGAAGGGGGAGGGACGAGGGAGTGGGTACTCTCTGGAGGTCCTCCCAGGTCGGCCTCCCACTGCGGCCATGCTGGAGAGGGGCTGCAGGTCTGGGGTCCCGACAGCTGATGTTGGGTAGGGAGGCGCCGTGTGTGTGTGTGTGTGTGTGTGTGTGTGTGTGTGTGTCTGCGTGTCCGCACATACGTGCGTCTCTCACAAGCAGTCCACTGCCATTCCTGCCACTCTGCTGCATGTCTGTGACACGTGTGGGTGCTCCTGCGGCTGCAGTGTGCTGTCCTGTGCAGGGAGGCCGCGTGTCATCGGTGTGTCGCTGCTTCACACCTGTCCTGCACACGCGGCTGCTCTGCGTGGGCACGAACGCTGCCTGGTGTCTGTCTCTGACTCATGGGCTCGGTCAGTCTGTGCCACCAGCAGTCGTCATCACGACTCAGCCATCCCTGAAGCCCGCCCAGGTTCCTCTGGGTTTCCTCAGGAGCGCAGAGCTGTGTGTGGGAGTGGTGAGGGGTAGTGCCACAGTCTTCCCCTCCAGGGCACGGGTGGATGGGGCTGTGCCCAGGGCCAGTGTGGGAGGCTGTCAGTGTTGGGGCGGTCTTCCCTTTGCCGCGAAAGGCTGCCTTTCCTCCGCTGGGCTGCGAAAGGGACCATTGCTTTTTACTCTTTATATTCCATTCAATCTAGTCCCCTTCTCCCCCAGCAGGGCCCTGGCTCTGACCCTGGGGGCCAGACAGAATGGCCGTCGTAATCCTCGGATCCCACCTTTTTTCCGGCGGCCCTAAGGCTACCGAGCCCCAAGCTCCGCCCCCAGCGTCCTCCCGGCCGCGGGCCGCGCCCCCCTCCGCCTGCCCCCGCGTCTCCTGGCGCCCACCCCGAGCCCCGCCCCCAGGCTCCCCACCAGCCGCCGGCCGCGCTCCCCTCCGCCTGCCCCCGAGTATCCTGGTGCCCACCCAGCCCCCAGCCCCAAGCTCCGCCCCCAGCGTCCTCCGGGCCGCGGGCCGCGCCCCCTCCGCCTGTCCCCGCGTCTCCTGGCGCCCTTCACCTGGCCTTGACCCCCTCTCCCTCCGCAGGCTCTTCAGCAGCCTCGGTGAGCTGAGCTCCATCTCAGCGCAGCGCAGCCCCGGGGGCCCGGGCGGCGGGGCCTCCTACCCGGTGCGGCCCGGCGGCCGCTACCCCGTGGCGCGCCGCGCCCCGAGCCCAGTGAAGCCCGCGTCGCTGGAGCGGGTGGAGGGGCTGGGGGCGGGCGCGGGGGGCGCGGGGCGGCCCTTCGGCCTCACGCCTCCCACCATCCTCAAGTCGTCCAGCCTCTCCATCCCGCACGAGCCGAAGGAGGTGCGTTTTGTGGTGCGCAGCGTGAGCGCACGCAGCCGCTCGCCCTCGCCGTCGCCGCTGCCCTCGCCAGCGCCCGGCCCCGGCCCCGGCCCCGGGGCCCCCGGCCCGCGCCGGCCCTTCCAACAAAAGCCGCTGCAGCTCTGGAGCAAGTTCGACGTGGGCGACTGGCTGGAGAGCATCCACCTGGGCGAGCACCGCGACCGCTTCGAGGACCACGAAATCGAGGGCGCGCACCTGCCGGCGCTCACCAAGGACGACTTCGTGGAGCTGGGCGTCACGCGCGTAGGCCACCGCATGAACATCGAGCGCGCGCTCAGGCAGCTGGACGGCAGCTGACGCCCCCTCCCCACGCCCCAGCCGCGCCCTGCCGGCAGGGCCCCCCACCCCGACCCCCGGGCCGCGGGCTCGGCCCGCCCCCCACAACGGCGCCCGGGCCAGGAATGTTGCATGAATCGTCCTGTTTGCTGTTGCTCGGAGACTTGCCCTGTACATTGCTTAGTGCCCTCCCCGGCCGGCGAGTCCCACCCAGCACAGGGTCAGGAAGGGCGAGGGCCAGGGGGGCTGGAGCGGGAGAGGGTTGGGGGTGGGGTGCTCCGGCCTGACCATCTCCCGCACAGCTTCTGGTGGCTACTTTCCCAGAGGGGGGGACCTAGTCCAGCATGCGAGGTCAGGACACACCTTGGTGACTCGGGGGGAGGGGGGAGACTTGGGGTTCTCGGTTGGGGGCCTAGGAGCCCCCCTGTTTTGCATATTTTAATCCACCCTATATTTGGAACGAGAAAAGGAACAAATATCTCTGTCCTTAATAGCTTCCCTTCCCCTCCCCTACAGCCCCCCACTGGTTCCGCTGCTGCTGCTGCCCAGTCTTCCATCTCTGGCCCCTCACTGCCACTGCCACCCCACGTGGGGCGGGGGACGCTCCAGCTGGTCTGGGGTTGGCCAGGGTCCTAGTAGCCCGCCCTGGGGCCCACGGCTCGGCCCTCTCCCCTCGCTGAGCTATAGTGTGCCCCACCGACCCTTCAGGTGCTGCGTGGAGGAGGGGCGGCAGGCAGCAGAGTCCTGCTGGGCACTAGCAAGGTCAGGTGACCTGGGTGACCATTGCCCTGGGGAGGGGCAGAGCCCTGGCGTCCGCCCCCCAGCCAAGTCCCTCACAGGGCCCCTTCCCAGGAGGGGTCTAGCCTCCTCCCCACACTGTTGGGCAACCACAGCAGAGAAGCCTCCCTGCCTCAGACCCCAAAGTCTCCTGTTCCTGCCCTGTGTGTGTGCACACATGAGCGAGCGCGTGAAGCTCTGAGTGCGGCTGAGTGCATGGGAGCCCTGTGTGTGCCTGATTGGAGCGCGATCCCTGGGCCACTCCGGACCTGGGGGGGGTCTCCAGCAGTGTGTGCGGGGTGTGCGTATGGGTGTGTGCCATGGAAGCACACCCCCACTTCCAAAGAAAGTCAGAGGCACCCTAGGACCTGCTGTTTGCCCAGTCTGTCCTTCCAGAGCCGCCTCCCTGGTGAAGCTCTGCTGCTGGGACAGGCTCCCAGGGGCCCTTGGAGGCAATGCCCTCCCCCCCCACCTTGGGCTTCTGGGGGGGTCATAGAGGACCCCTAGAGTCAGGCCACCGCAGGCCCTGGGGAGAGGCAAAGACCCCAGAGGACACCCCAGCCCCCCTTACTGTGACTCCTCACACTCAGCAATGATCTGTGGGGTGGGGGGGCCCTGGGACGTTTTTAAACCTAGGGTTTGGAGTCTGGACTAAGCTCCATCCACGTCACTCACAAGTTTCTGTTTATATTTCTAGCTTTTTTTAATAAAAAAAAAAAAAACACAGAAAACTGAAGTTTTCACAGCCCAGGGGCCTGGCACGCCGGTCTGTGCCCGCCCGCCCCGCCCTGGCCCACCGGCCCCATTCCCTGGGCAGAGTCACACCCAGTAACCCCTTCACCAACAGACCAGGTCACACACACGGCAGCAGTCACTGTAACAGACTGCCACATACACACTCGGTCTCACACTCACCTGTGGGTTTTTGGTTCTGTTCAATTTGGGTTTTTAACTTTACAGGGTCAGTTCTGCTTCACCCCTCCTTTTGTATGGAGTTCCATCCAGGGGATTTCACCCCTACTCCAGTCCTGAGGCCTCCTGACCCTGATGTTGTGATACACCCCACAGAGATCTATGTTTCTTATATTATTATTATTGATAATTATTATAATATTATTATGTAATAAATTTATAAGAAATGAAACTTTCTCAGTTGCCTGTTTGAGGAATTCTTAGGAGCACAAACTGCTGTCCCTTGGACAAATCTCCCCAGCCTTGTCACAAGTATCCAAGCCTGGGCGCTGGTGACTCTCAGATCTCCGACCCGGTGTCCTTGTTGGCCTCCATGTCCACATGCCACGCTTCTCGTCTCTTCTGGAACTGTTGCAGGACCTCAGCCTGGGCTTGCTGACTGGGAGGTTTCTCTGTCTATCAGCTGACCGAGGAGCTGCCCTGGGCTAGAAGTCTGGTTGTCTGTCCTCTGTGACCCCTGCCGCAACCCCTCCCCCTCCATGTCCCTTTGTTTCTGAATCCTGTGGCTCCTGTCTTTGAACCCTCTTTTGTCTGTCCCAGCTGTCCTGCCCCCATGGCTCCTGCTGTTGTTCAGGCTTTCCTTCTCCCCTCTGAGCTGACAGTCTCAGGAGCCTCCAGCTGCCACCCCCCACCCCCAGCTGTGTGGCACCTGGTTGGGGGTGCTCCGCCCACAGGAAGAGCAGAGGCATCTCAGCGGGTGGGAGGAGGAGTCACAGTGTGGCCAGTGGGTGGGCGTTCTCCTGCAGAGTGGGCGCAGGAGGCCCCATGGGAGCTGAGGGAGGGCGGGCGCGGCTGGTCTCCCCCCCCCCCCCCCCCCCCCCCGTAGAAGACACATCAGGCACCGGTCACAAGGCGAGGTGGGGTGCGGATAGGACACGGTGATAAATGTGGACCTTGACTGGGGCTATTGCTGGGTCGGGGTGGGGCTAGTGGGAGACGCCACGGGAAAGTGTGAAGATCCCAGAGGGAGCAAAGCGGGTAGAAGAGGCATGGACTCCGGTGTCTTCACTGAGAAGACGTGGGGGCGGCAGAGAGGCTTTGAGGGTGTGAGCCAGGTCCGGAGGGCCTGGGAGGGAGTGGGGAAGGCCCTGTGAGGCTTGGACCCTGAGAGGTTTGCCACTTGTCTAGAAAGCCCCACAACTTCAAATTTCCAATTTTTTCAAATTTTTAATTTTCACTTTCAAGTTAGAAACTGTGGTCATCAAACAAGAGGCCATGAAGGAAGTCAGGGATCTGGGATCTGGAAGTAGGGATCTGAGCAAGGGGCTCTCAGTGCAGGGGTGGAGGCAGGACCCTGACTTGCGCTGGACCTAAGCCTCTGCTGGGGGTGGGGGCTGTTACCCTCTGAGCTGCACGCGGAACCCTAAGTCGCTCTGGGGCTGGGTCCAAGCTTGGGGTAAGTACAGCTTCCGAGAGAAGAAAGTAAGAGCAAGGGCAGAGGCAGCCTTCCGTGGACACGGCAACACCCACTCTGACTCCCAAGAGATTTGGGGGAGAAGATGAATATGCCCCTCCCCTCAGAAGGGGAGTCAGACCCTTCACACACATCCCCCCCCCCACCCCCCGTGAGAGAAGATGTGGCAGAGGAAAGTGTAGGTTCAGGGCTGGGGGAGTTGCAGCCCCAAACGCTTTGGGGCAAAGACATTCTCACTCAGGGCAAAGGTCTCCTCGTGGCCTCAGGATGTCCTTTTGGGGCCCCCAAGAAACTCACCAACGCTCTTCCTCGAGCCTGGAGCAGAGACCGTAGACCTAATCCTCCCTCACCCCAGCAACCCTGCCCGAGGTCCTGTGGACAACTTGGGCTGGCTGGATGCACATGGTGTCTGCTCCGCAGAGGACCTCTCTGGAGAGGGTTAGGGATTAGTGTGAGGAAAGATGGGGTGGGAGCTGGACTGGTCAGGTGGGCGGGGGTAGCGTTTGGAAGTGAAGAGCAGGAAGTAGGCTGGGGTAAACAGGAGAGCAAATGGGGTGGGGAGGGAGGAGGGCAGGGAGGGAGGTGAGGTGGAGGGGCATAGGGGTGGGGAACCCCTCCTCCTGCTCCCTGTGATGGGAGCTTTGCCTGGGCCTGAGTCAAGCCCCCAGTAGCCCCTGGGACCGTACCCTCTGGCCCTAGCGTCTTACCTGTCTGGCAATTTCCTACCTCTCTCGCTTGGGCTCTGGAACACTTGTATTCGAGACATTTGCTTCTTCCATTAGGGTTAAGGACAAAATTAAACCTGGGGGACCATGTGCCTATCCCGTGGCCACAGGGACAGGTACTGTGACCGGCAGCCCTTTCTAGAACCAGAAGTGAGTGTTACTCTGTGGGGTCAGACAGTACTTTGTCTTTTAGAATCTAGGCATTGGGTCTTCCACTGTGTCATTGCGTGACCCTAAGTGTTTTGAAAAACTAGGTACTGTTTTCATCTCGAAGCTTAAAATATCTTCTTTCTTTTTAAAATTTTTTTGACGATTTTGTTTATTTGAGAGAGAGAGAGAGCAAACACAAAACACAAGCAGGGGAGCAGCAAAGGCAGAGGGAAAAGCAGGCTCCCCACTGAGCAGGGAGCCCAACGTGGGGCTCGATCCCAGGACCCTGGGATCTTGACCTGAGCCGAAGGCAGAGGCTTAACTGACTGAGCCATGGAGGCGTCCTATTTTTATCATATGTTGAAATACTTGCAAAGGTTGTGATTTCTGGAAAATTGTATATATTAGCATCAAAATAAATGTTTACATCATTCTGCTAAATGATTCTTTTGGACCTAAATACCACATCGATTTTATGGACATTACAATCCTGTAAAAACTCCTGAAGAGATGTTTTCTTAAACAGTCAATATTTTAATGACCACATCTTGAATTCCTGTTGCCATTTCTTAGACTATAAAATCCAAAAGCCTCTTCGGCTCCCTTATCAGGCACAGTCTGACACTCAGATGTGTCAGGCTCCTAAGGCTCCATCGGCAAGTTGTGAACCGCTAAGACTCAGGTTGGCGAAACGGGGCTTCCTGAACCGCAGGTAGAGGAGCGGGACCACCTGCAGTGATGGCCGCACAAGAAAGGAAAAAAAAGGAAAGGCCCTGAACACTTCCATGCAGGAGCCCGGTAGGGAAGACATAAGTTCTGGGACACTAAGGTCAGAGAAAAAAAACCTACCAGTTGGGGAAAGCACACAAGGGCCTTGAAAATTCCCTAGGAGACGCATGTCCTCCTTACACTCAGGTGGAAATGGGGGAGCCTTCCTGATACGCAGGGAGCAGTGATAAAAGCCGTGAGACCCTCACAAAGGGGATGTTACTGAGGCCCAGTTACGTTCATGTAGGTGAAACCCAGCTTGCTGTTCGGCAGGAGTGGGAACAACATACCAAAACTCATAACCCCCCGGCCTTGCTTCTCCCTACCAAACAAAGAGAAGATGTCCTGGCCCCGTGTTAGAAGGCGGAGGAGGGACAGGAAGGGGTCCCCCAAACAGAGAAGGCACTTGGAGACTGGAAGTCCCAGCAGGCCACTCCACCCCGTTGGAACAATTTTGTTCAGGGGACTCCCTGGCAGGTGCCCCGATGGAGGAAGGTCTGCAGCGGCCGCAGGGTTACTCTCCAGACCTTAGCCCGCAGATTTCACAGAGCAATGGGACCCACAGAAGGACACTGCAGTGAGAGCCAAGGGCTCACATGCAGCCCAGAGGACATGCATGACCCTAACTGACAGCTAGCCTGTAATTAGATCTCGTGCCGCCACCTGGCCTCAGCGACGGGAAAGACGAGGCCATCTCTGAGAGATTCCTGGAAGGCCCAAACAAGCCTCCCCCCATCCTGGCCTCTGCAGGCGTTTCTAAGGGTTATGTCAGTCTCCACAGGGCCTGGAATACGCAGCCCCGAGAGAGGTCACTGAGCAAACATGGACCGAGATGGAATCAGCACTGTCGGTACCCGGCACCCCATAACAGGAGAGGCAAGATCTTCTGGCCTAGAGGAGACTTGGGGACACTCATGGAGAGGAAATAAGAGGCCTGACAACGGAGTTGAAGAACTGCAAACACCTGGCCTGAAGGGTGGGAAGAGAAGACCCTTTGTCTCTAAGAGACCAGAGATGGAACCTCCAGATCTAGCAGAAGAGGTGAGAGACAGCATCTCCTGACGCTCAGGGGGAGGAGACAAAGCGGGAACACTCAGGGAGGGCATGGAGACCTCCTTACACTCAGATGGGAGAGGGAAGATTTCGCGATCCTCAAGTAGGGGAGATGAGACCTCAAGACCCCCAGGAAGGAGATAGAAACCTTCAGACAATCAGGGAGCTGGGATGAGATTGTCAGACATTTACCGAGTAAAGAAGACCTTGTGATATTCAGGTAGAGAAGATAAAAGCTCATGACTCTTAGGCAGGGAGGGAGACTGTAATCACGTAAGGGACAGGAGACTTCCAGCAGCCAGGTGGGGGCACGAGAATTCCTGGCACGTCAGTGTGGCTGAGGAAGCCTCAGTGCCCTCCCACAGGAGAGATGCAGCTCCTGACCTTCAGGTAGGGGATAGAAGATCTCTGGGTTCTCTGGTAGAGAAGAGGCCACAGAGTGACACTGAGGTGGTAGAGATGAGGCCTTTGGCCTTGAGATGGAAGAAAAGAGACACCCTCAGATTCAGGAAAAGGAGGTGGTGGTTCCTGATGCCCAGGTAAAGATACACCAGACCCCATTGAGGGGGACGTGACCTCCTGAAAGTTATGGGAGCTGAGGCGGTATGACATTCAGTTCGAGAAGGTAATAGAGGAATAAAGGCATCTGACAATCGGAAAACTCTTAACACTCAGGAAGAAGCTGCAGAGGTGTCCTGACACGCAGGTAGGCGAGGGACCACCTCTCGCTGCTCAGATGGTCTAGTGGAGAACTTACACTCGGGTGGGGGAGGGGACGCTGCCCTTCAGGCTGGTGCAGACGTGACCTCCTCCCAGTCTTGAAGGAGCTGCGGGTGTGTGAGGCGAGCGTTTGTCCTCCCCCGTGGGGGAGATGCTGTCTCTGACGATCTGAGGAAATGAACCCTCAGGGTACTCATGTGACGGTGATGAGAATTCCTGACCCTGAAGTGTAGGGACGCAGCGTGCTGCATGGAGGTCCAGGAGAGGAGACCTGGAGACACTCAGGCAGGAGACACCAGATCCTGCGACACTCGGCCGTGAAGAGAAGGGTGGGCTTTGTAGTCCCGAATGAGAGAAATTCAAAGTGGCTCCTGGAAAATTGTGCTGATACTATGTACTGGGAAGAGGGAAAGACAACCTGCCCATGCAGTGTTAAGGATAGATTAATCTGGTGAGCCTGACACCCTGTGACCCCTGACAGGCTCTGCCATCTCGACACGGAGGAACAGAGCTGCCCCCCAGCCCACGATCTGGAACAGGAACTGTGGTCACAGCTTGCCCGAGAGGGGCAGACCCTGCACGAAACTGGAACCTCAGATCCTCTGGGACCTTCGAAGGGTGACTGGGAATGACGGTCTTGGTCTTGGGACAGAGGGTGGGGCTGGATAGGAGCCCCATGCCCCTGGGGTGGGAAGGGGTCTGTACCGAGAGCTGGGATCCTGTTTCAGCCAGAACCAGTTAAGCTAAAGGGCTCCTGCCGGTCCCGACTCCTGGGGGGAGGGGAGTAGCCCGGCTGATTGGCCCGCAGGCCTCAGGGCTCTGTGAGGTCACTAGGCTTCCGGGCCAGGCTGGGGCAGGAGTGCAGTTAGGATGTTGCCAACTGCCGCTCTGCTGCTCTTGGCAGTGTCCGCGGTCGCCAAAGATAACGCCACGTGTGAGTAAGTGCCAGGGACACCTCGGCGGGTGGAGAGGGCGTCTTCTGAAGAGCAGGCCCCGCCTGGACTGCCTCTGTCCAGGGCCCGGGAGGAGGCCAAGCTTGGGCCTGGGTGGTGCCCTGGGTCTCACAGGTGTGACCCACATCCCCAACTCAGACCATCCCTGCTCCCAGCTGCTTCAGCCCGGAGGCCCCAGGGCTGACTCTGGGCTCCCCTGCCTCTCACTGTGCAGACGGGGGACCCTGTCCTTACCCTGACCTCACTGCCTCTTGAACATCAAGTCCTAATTTTTAGAAGCCCCTTTCTTCCCACAGATACTGTGGTGCCCCCACCTGTGGCTGACCCCAAAGACCCCAGGGTATTGTCGTGGCGTCTTCTAGGGCCCCCTCCCCCTTAGACTCCGACAGCCCCTGAGGTACCCTCCCTCCCTGGCTCCCAGGACTCCCATCCCTGGACCCCTGCTGGTCGCCCCCAGCGGCTCTCCCTCCTCCTGCCACCATCCGGCCCCACCCTGAGGCCCCAGGGCGCCCGCTGCTGTTCCCTGAGTCTCCAGCCCAGAACTGGCCCTAAAGGCCCCAAGCCATTACCTCTCGCCTCCCCATCTCACCTCCCCCCTGCCTAGGGATCTCCTGTACTTCTAGGCTCTAGTCATCAGTTCTGCTTCCTCTGCCCCCTTCTTGCCTCGTCTTGTGGCTCCACCCACGAGACCCCAGAAATCACACTCCTCAGAGCCATTTCCTGGAGCCTGCAGCTTCCCGCGGCTCTCCTCAGCAGCCCCTCCCACCCTCCCCTCTCCAGGCTGCCCCACTTGGCCCAGCCCCCCTGCCCCCCTCCCCACGTTGTGCAGGGGCGAGGACAGGCTGTGCCCCTCCCTGGTTTGAACTGTGCTCCGGTCTCTCCTCAGTGGCCCCTGTGGGTTGCGCTTCAGGCAGAGCTCACAGGGCAGTGGCCGTGTCGTTGGAGGGCAGGAGACGACAATTGGGGCCTGGCCCTGGATGGTCAGCCTGCAGGTCTTCACGTCCCACAACCACCGGAGGTACCACGCATGCGGAGGCACCTTGCTGAATTCCCACTGGCTGCTTACCGCCGCCCACTGCTTTGTCTCCAAAAAGTAGGTGTGGGAGCGCCTGGAGGGAGGTCTTCAGAAAGGGACCTTCTCCAGGGCCCTCTGCACACTTTGTCCTGCGGCAAGCAGACAATGAGTGGGTGGGCCCAGACCCTTGCTGGGGGAGGGCTCTGAGGGTCACGGCCACCGGAGGTTTCCGTCGAGCCAGTCCTTTCTGACTGGCTTGCCTCTGTGCCCACAGGAAAGTGTATGACTGGAGGCTGATCTTCGGAGCGAGCGAAATTGTGTACGGGAACGACAAGCCGGTGAAGCCGCCTCAACAGGAGAGATACGTTGAGAAAATCATCATTCATGAGAAATACATCCCCAGTTTGGAGCACAATGACATCGCTCTCATGAAGATCACCCCGCCTGTCCCCTGCGGGCAGTTCATCGGAACAGGCTGCCTGCCCCGGTTTAGGGCGGGCCCACCTAGAATTCCCCAGGTCTGCTGGGTGGCTGGCTGGGGGTTCTTGAAAGAGAAAGGTGAGTATGGGAGGGGCTCGCACAGGGGTGGGGGCGCTGCTGGTCATCTCCTCAGTGGTCTCTGAGGTGAAAGGGCCAAATATGGGTCCTCGTGGGGATGTCCACCAGAGCGCAGGGCACTGTCCCCTTTTACAGCCAGAGAAGCTGGCAGCCGGGTGCCCTATCCACTGCCTCACCACGGATGGCTCGAGCGGTCGCCGGAGGGAAGGGAGCGCGCAGGCACAGGGGAACCTGGGCACTTGGAGAATGGGGTCGGGCTGTGGCTGTATCTGGAGCTGGAGCCCCAGTGGCTACCTTCTTGAAATGGGGGACTGTCACCTGAAACAACAGTTGGAGAAGAGCTCTCCATGGGGCTTTGTGGCTGAGGGCCATGCCCCCCCAACATCCATTTCCCTGTCTGTGAGTGGAAGGGCCACGTCATGTGGTCTCTGAGCTCTGAGACCCCAGAGCCCAGCCCTCCTGACCTCAGTGAACCTCGATGTGAGAAACTGCCCTCCCCACCCAAGTGACCTTGTTTTCTCTGGAGAGAGGGGACAGTTTTTTTGGGAGGTCAGCTGTGGGCAGCAAGAGTTTGGCTAGGCCTTCCAGATGTCCACAGGTGACCACACAGTCATGCTGGGGATGTGGAGAGAGACTGAAGGCTCTTCTGTCCCTTCATAGTGGAAAACCGAGGGTTCCTTATTCAAGCCACTTTAGTCACTTGGGGTTCAAAATTCAGCCTTTTCTGGCGATGAAACCTCGGTAGTTTCAGGATGCTTCCTGTAACTCGTCTTCCCTCTCTCAAGGCTGCCCCCATCTCTGATGGGGGGTGCTTCTCCTCCCGGGCAACTCTGTTTTCACTGGCCTCTGCTGGCCCTTCCCTCCCCAGCCTGGGCTGTCAACCTCCTGGCCCTGCCGTGGCCTCTAGAACATTCTTCTTGTCCCACCCCCAGCCTACCCTGCTCTGCCCACCCACCCAAACATGTGCACAGTGTCCCGGGGTCTTGTAGTCCCCGGAGAGCTGGTCTCAGGATTCCCGTCTACACTCCCATCCCTACCGCCACCTTTGCTATCTTACTGCTCTAAAGGGTTCCAGGCTCCCACCTACATCCTGGACATCGCACAAGGCCTCTTTTGCTCTAGAACCTCCTCAACTTAACAGGATTTCTAGCATCTTCTGGTGAAGACATCCCCCACTGCGAAGGACACATCTTAAGGAAATCCCCAGCCTCCAAACTTCTGTGACATTCCTGCAGACCTTCCTTTTTCTGCTTTCTCCTTGAGCCCACATGCTTCTGGGCTAGTCCTCCTTTTCTACTGAATTTCAAGTTCTTGTGGACTTTTTAGCGTTTGTCACCCAACACCTAAAGGAGTTGGGATTGAAAAAACCCTGTTCTCGTCCCCGTCGTCTGTCTCTTACATAGATCTAACAGGTCACGGTAAACAACCAAACTTGTTGCGGTGCTGATTTCCGTGTCACCTCTGCCTTGGGGGCCGTGCAAGGACAAAACTGGCCTCTTCTTGGGTGATGCGGACGGCTGAGCTCAAGGTACTGGAGACAGTCGAAGCAGACAAACACACAGTCAGCTGTTTACCGGGTGCCTGCCGTGCGCCTAGCTCCATCCACTTTGGTCCCCTTGGTTCTGGCTTCCCGCTTGGCCCCCACCGCAATGTTGCAAGCACAATCCACCACCCCCCTCCTGCCCGCCAGGCTGTGGTAGGGCCCTTTTGCCTGGGGTTGGCCACTTGTTGAGGAGGGGACAGCTGCCCCCGCAGCCAGGTGCGAGGTTGGCTGATGGAGGCAGAGCCTAGGCTGGGCCTTTCTTAACCAAAGGCAGTGATGGAGCATTTGGGCCTGTAAAGGAATGTTCAGATGTGCCTGCAGGTTCTTCCGACGCCCACGTCCCCGACAGGTCTGTGTGTGGAGGCAGTCCTGCCCCTCCTCCTCTAATTTCAAAACGGATGGGAGGCACACGGGGAGGGACTCATCTGCCCAGCTCCTGCGGATCCCGTCCAGAGCTGAGCAAGGGTCCTAACGGGGGATAGCGAGCAGGGCGGGTGACTCACAGCCGTGCTATGGGGGAACAAAACGTGAGTCCTGGATTTGTGTGAGGTCCAGATCCCAGCCACACCACAACCCTACCAGATGTTTGGGCGCGTGGTGCTCCAAGCTTCCGATGGGAGGACAGGCAAGTCACAGTGCTTAGCACAGAGGGTCACTGTGGGGCGTAAATGAGGCGACACAGCATGCATTCCTTCAGCCAAATCTGCTCAGCCTCCAGGCCCTGGCCACCCCCCACCCCCAAACCTGCACATCCCTCCCCCTCCCCCCACACCCTTCAGATGCATCTGAGGGGAGGCGGGGTGGGGGGGGAGGGCACTGGCTTTCGTGGACTTGAGGGATAACAGAGCGTGTCAGGATCATGGGGTTCCATGGGGGGAGTGGGCTGGGCTCTCCCAGAACGTGGCCTCTGTGATCGCTGACCACCGAGCTGCTCGGGCTGTAGTCTACAGGGTCACACCGACACTGCAGGAGGCGCGAGTGAACCTCATCGACCTCGACCTGTGTAACTCCACCCAGTGGTACAACGGGCGCATTCGTTCAACCAACGTGTGTGCGGGGTACCCCGAAGGCAAGATCGACACCTGCCAGGTAACTTCCCCTCGGGCGCCCTGTTCCCTGCCCACACCTCTTTTTGAATCCCTGAGCTCCCCGCCTCCAGGTCCCTGCTTCAGTGACCCTTTCCCTGGTCCCATCTTGTCACAGCGAGGATGGGAGGGGACGCCTGCTGTCCCTACCCAGAGCCAGTCACACCCTGAGAGCTGTATCCCATCATAACACAGAGCTCATGCTGCCCAAATAGCACCCCTGAGAAAAGGCTAACCTCCCCGCTCCAGAACATGAACCCTGCAAATCCGCTTACCCACGCACGCCCGCGGGTGCGTAGAGCCTCATGTGTGGACACGCGGGTCGCCTTTCTCTCCTCCTCTCTGCAAGGAGGCCCTTCTTGCACCTGCCCTAAGCTGCTGGCACTAACTCCAGGGTTACCACTGCCACTTGGGTTCAGGGCAGCTAGAAGGCATGTGACTGCAGACACTGTCCTTCCAGGGCCTATGGCCCTTCTGGGCAGGGGAAAGTGGCTCAGACAGAGAGTGACTTCTGTGTCCTTCCGGGCAGGGGGACAGCGGCGGGCCTCTCATGTGCAGAGACAACGTGGCAAACACCTATGTGGTCGTGGGAATCACAAGCTGGGGAGTAGGCTGTGCCCGAGCTAAGCGCCCTGGAGTCTACACAGCCACCTGGCCCTATCTGAGCTGGATCGCTTCCAAGATTGGCTCTAATGCCTTGCACATGGCCCAGCTGCCCACCCCTTTCCATTCGACTTCTCAGGCACCCCCGGCTAGACTCCCCTCTGCCCACCCCTCTGTTCGCCCCCCTTGGTACTTCCAGCGCCCTCCTCGACCACCTCCCCCCAGCCCCCCTGCATCTCAACCTCGACCTGGACCTCGACCCAAACTCCCGGCCCCACCCCCACCCCCGCCCGCACCCCCGCCTGTCACTAGACCTCCCCAAGTACTTTCTTTCGCCAAGCGACTCCAGCAACTCATAGAAATCTTGAAGGGGAAGACTTTTTCCAGCGCGAAGGGGTATTATGAAATGGAGACCACAGATCTCCCCGAACTGACGGCCACCTCCTGATCTGACCCCACTCCCACCACTCCCAGCAGATCCAGTGAGCCCTTGACGCCCAAGAAAACAAAGATGAAATAAAGAAATCTAAATCTAAATATAAAGATAGAAAAAACATATATCCACAAAGACATGCTTTCTGGACTTCTTCCTCCCTGCCCTCCCCAAAGCAACCGAACCCTCCCCTGCGAGTCTGTCCTCCCTCTGTCCGCCTCCAGCAAGGTGGAAGGGCTTAGATGTCCACCAAGCTGCCTGCTTTAGCTGTCCCTCAGCGCACGCCTTTCACGCCTCACGAGCCAGTACCGGTTTGTATCAGGCATTTGTGGTTTCCTAACCCTTGGGTTTTGAAGTTGGAACAAGGTGATCTCAGGCGGCAGGCCAGGTCAGAGTCTCTGCAGATTAAATCAAGGCGGGTGGGCCTTGCAAGGTTTCCTGGGAGGGGAGCGGACTCCGAAGGTGGGGTGTGGGTCTGCGTCCACTGGAAGAATGACCCCAGTGGGAAGGTTTGTAACGTGGCCATCTGACGCTCGCTCTGTGTGGCTGACCCCAGGCCAGAGTCCGCCCTCAACCAGAGCTGCTCATGCCTGTTTGTGAGTTCCTGAGAAAGAGGTCTCTGTGGGCTCAGGCCAGCTGCCCACTCTGGTCGGGGCCTAGATCAAGCCTGCACCCTGGATTAGCCGCCTGATGATGAGGGACGGCAGGCCCCGGAAAGGAAGCCCCGGGCTCCCGGCAGCTGGCGCAGGACCAACCAGTCATGCCCGCCCGCCAGCCCACCCTGCGTGGGCTTCAGCTGCGCCACGGGCCTGTGCTCAGTTCGCAAAGACAGACGGCAGAGGGTGCAGGAGCAGGAGGGCGGGACTCCGGGTGAGGAGGAGCAAGGACTCCGTCCTCTCCTGCTGGGGCTGCAGCAGCGGCTGACGAGGCAGCCAGGAAGCTGTTTTCGGGATTCGCCAGTTGTTCGAGCAAACCCTGCTTGGCCCATCAGCCACGTGGCCTTGGGAATATGGCCAGAGGGCTGTGTGACAATGAAATAGGACAGGTGTGAAGGTGTCAGAGTGGGACACACTATAAATTCTTACAGATGTGGGCTCTAACTTAGAGCCAACAGGAGACGAGACTCTGGGTAACCTTATACTTAAACAGGGGAGCTCGGGGGCACACCGTCTGTGCACTTACAACCCCTGGGATGCTTAGGCTACCTAGGAGGGCTTGCGCATTGATCTGGGTGGCCCAGAGCTCTGTAGGGTTGCAACATTTGATTATATTTAAAACCAGATCCTCTCTGCCTTGGCTAAGAGCCAACATTGCTAAGATTAGAGTTGGCATGTCTGTGATTCCTTTTGTTGGCTTTGGTCTTTCTCTTCTAAAGTCCGTTTCTTAATCTCCCTACTGGGTATATAAGCTTTGTACCCTGGTGTTGGACACCAGTTACCATCGAAACACTGAACAACACTCAATGGCAGTCACAGAGTGACACAGAAACCACACTATAGGCCACATGGTCCAAGGAGCAGAAACAGGGCAGCAGCCCAGGGCCTGCCCTCACCCTTCCTGAACCCTAGACTTGCTTGGGAATGGCGGGGCAAGGTGTGCTCAGGCTGGGGAGGAGGGGCGGCTGGGGAGGACTGGGACACATTTGGAGGAGCTGCAGTACCAGGGGCTTCTTTAGCTCATCCCTGCTCTTCAGAGCCTCCCAAGATCCAGAACCAGTTCCCCTGGCACTCGCTCCCTTCACACGCTTGAATCCTTGTCCTTAGTGTTCCATCTTCTCTCCTCACTGGGCCTGTCATCTGGAGCTGACACTTGGGTCTCCTTCCTGGAGAGACAGGGCTTATGCTCAGGGAACATTGATGGGAGGTCATGGATTGGGTAGAGCCTGATAGATCCAAGTGATGGTTTCTTGTGTATCTTCCGGAAACTTCCCATCCCACGAATATGTTTATGTACAATACCCTTCTTATTAATTCACTGTTCATGCCACTCTGACTTCGTTTCTCATGTAACAGATGAGACTTTCATATCAGCACACCCGGACTCTCCTTCTCTAAACTATGTGGTGCAGCAGGGTACTGAGGAGGCCCGCTGTCCCATCTCCCTCCTGGCAGGGGACATCAAGCTGCCTGCCTTAGCTTCCCCTCAGCACACCCATTTCACTACATATGAGCCAGTACTGGTTTGTGTCAAATTCACTGGTTTTTGCCACACTAATTGATGTTCTAATTTTCATTTTAAAATTATGAATGAAGTTGACAAGTAAAGTGAGACTCTGCTCCGCCTTCATATCCGTGTGCATAGTCTAACTGTGAAAACGGCTTCCAGGTCCTGGGGCAGACATGGCTGCACATGGAGACAGGAGGAACAGGGCAAAACTGGACAGGCTGTGCAATGAGCCAGCACCCAGGGGCACTGGGCAACTGAGGGATATGCTCACTGTTCTCTTGTGGGATGGCTTAGGCAAATATTAAGTATTCTTTTTAAAGATCAGAATTCACAATTTTACTGCTAAGAACAGTAACAAAATGATTTGACAGTGGCTAAACTTGTGCACGTGGTAACACCCTGATTCCTGAGCATTTGGGAATAACAGACCTAGGATGTGTGTAGGCACAAGGTCTAATTGTGAATTTGATCAATATAAGATTTTTTTTTTAAAGATTTCTTTACTTATTTGAAAGCAAGAGAGGGCGCGCGAGCACATGAGCAGGGAGTAGACATAGAGGGAGAGGGAGAAGCAGCCTCTCCACCAAGCAGGGAGACTGATGAGGAACTTGATCCCTGGACCCTCAGATCATGTCCTGAGCTAAAGGTAGACGTTTAACTGACCAAGCCCCCAATATAAGAAATCTTATATGTGCATGGAAAAAACTGGTCCCAATATAATTTCGGTACGTTGTAAGTGGAAGTGGAAAAAAATGGAGGTAGCTCATCTTTGATGTGTAGAAAACTGATCAAGAAACAGAACTTGGCCTGCCGGAGCTTTCCGCAGAAACTATATTCTTGGTAAAGAGTCATCAGTGACCTGCTTCTGGTCTCTAGAGTCAGGCCTGTGTCCGTCCCCTTGGGAAGTACTCAGAGGGTGGAATCGCAGGTTACATGGCAGCTGTAAGCTTTGACATGCGAACGCACCACAGTCAAGGCTCCCTTGTCCCTCTGTTGTCCCTCCAGCCCCTGCCCTCCCTGGCCCAGCAACTTCTGCTCTGCTTCTCTCACTGTGTATCCGTTTGCACCTAAAAAAAATTTTAATAAACGAAATCATACAGCAAGTGCTCTTTTTATCTGGCTTCTTTCACTCGCTGCAGTCAGCACATCCATGTGGCAATGTGTCCCGGTCCTCGCTGCCACCGAGTGCTCCCCCGTGTGCCGGCCCCACAGTGTGTTTCTGTCCCCCGGCTGAGGGACTTCCGACTGTTCCCAGTTTTAGGCCACTAGAAATGAAGCAGCGATGAGCATTTGGACACAAGTCTCTGTGTGGGCACGCGCTTTCACATTTCCCGGCTAAGGGTGCTAACCCGCAGGGTCATAGGGTGGGTGTGTGGTTAGCACTTTTAAAAGCTGCCAGAATGTGTTCTCAAGGTGGTTTCCACACCCCTGAACCCATCAGCAGTATCAGAGTTCCAGCTCCTTCAGTGCCTTGCCGACACTTGGTGTGCCCTGTCTTTTTAAAAATTTTATTTGAGAGCGAGATAGCACAAGCAAGCACGAGCAGGGGGAGCAGGAGGGGTAGAGGGAGAAGCAGGTTCCCCGCCGAACAGGGACCCCGACATGGGACTTGATCCCAGGACCCTGAGAGCATGATCTGAGCCGAAGGCAGAAGCTCAACCCACTGAGCCATCCAGGCACCCCTGTGTGTGGGATTTTTATCCACAAGTGTAGTTTATAAATACATTTAAAGCATTCTAAATGAATATAGTGAAGATTTATCATTGGGTAGTAGGGCGCTAACTTTTGATAGTACAAAATGTGGAAGGGCACCTAGGGAAAGGAGGAGGTAGAAAAAAAGCACAGAATTAAATTCATCCAAATGGAATTTGGATTTTTCAAGCATGACAAACATCTGAAAGACATACCGATAGCAAGAGTCATAGAACAATTTCCCCAGTAAGCTAGGTCTATCCTCTCCGAAGATACTTCAGAGTCTCCAAACTCTCAGAGCTTTCCTGTCTGCTAAAGTCACTGCACCCAAACAGCAAACTTTAATATTCAAAACAAAACCCTCAGGATGCGTGTCTGGCTCAGTTGAGTGTGTGACTCGATCTTGGGGTCCTGAGTTTGAGCCCCATGTTGCATTGTAGAGATTACTTTTTAAAAAGATACTAAAAAACCCCAAATTAACACAAATCAACACCTTGCCCACAGTCAGTCTATCCTCCACTTTTAGGGTGATTGATAGGTCTGCCTCTCACAAGAAGCGCCCTGGGCCACCTTCTTGACCTTTATATGGTTCATTTACTTCCAACGTATGCTTTGATCTTGCTCCACGAATTCTTTCCTTTTCCCCAAAGCTCTAGAAAATTCCACTTTTGATCTGCACACTCAGTGAGAATTCATTCACATCCATGATATTTTCAGAAAGATGTAGAGTGACAATGCAGAACCCAGGAGTGGGACCAGCCGGCCAGCACGCATGTCTCTCCTGGCTGGCTGAGCAATCGCTGAACTGACCTTGATGGGCAAATGTGTGCCACTGTGCCCAAATCATGCCAAATACATGCCCAGACAGACTCAGGAGTGTGGCTAGGCTCACATGATTCTTCAGGCTATAATGCATCGGGAATATAAGATTTGTTAATTTTGGATTTTTAAAAAAAGATTTTACTTGTTTATTTGAGAGAGAGAATGGGGGGGGTAGAGAGAGCATGAGCAGGGGGAAGGGCAGAGGGAGAAGCAGACCCCCAGCTGAGCAGGGAGCCCGATGCCGGGCTCCATCCTGGGACTCCAGGATCATGACCTGAGCTGAAGGCAGTCACTCAACCCACTGAGCCACCCAGGTGCCCCTTAATTTTGGATTTTTAAATTTCTGAGATAAGAATCCAAACTTCAGTAACTTTTCCTTGATGAAGATGACGTAAGTGTTGCGTTATATGAAAGCAGTCAAACTGTTCTCCGCAGAGAACGGCATTGTGAATTCAGTGTGGTCACGGTGACGTGGCTTTAGCGACGAGGAATGGGCTGTCTGAGCATCTCCACTCCATTCCATTCTCCAGCCACGGAAGCTCCAGGTACTCACACCCAATGTACATATTTTCCATATATACAGCATTGTTCAGACCGCTTTGTAGAATATAGGGCACTTCCAAAATTACAATCAACATTCCTAAAATAGAATAAAACAAAAAATTCTACACATTTCTTCTTTAGTGCAAAGCCTTTGAAAAGAGATGTATGCAGAAAAGTGGCCCTCTGCGTTCAGCTAGCTATCACTCAATGAGGCGAGATTGTCTATAAGAAAGTAAGGAACAGGGGCACCTGGGTGGCTCAGTGGGTCAGAGCCTCTGCCTTCAGCTCAGGTCATGATCCCAGGGTTCCCGGATTGAGCCCCGCATTGGGCTCTCTGCTCAGCAGGGAGCCTGCTTCCTCCTCTTTCTCTGCCTGCCTCTCTGCCTGCTTGTGTTCTCTCTCTCTGTGTCAAATAAATAAAATCTTTAAAAAAAAGAAAGGAATGGGGCACCTGGGTGGCTCAGTGGGTTGAGCCGCTGCCTTCGGCTCAGGTCATGATCTCAGGGTCCTGGGATCGAGTCCCACATCGGGCTCTCTGCTCGGCGAGAAGCCTGCTTCCCTCTCTCTCTCTGCCTGCCTCTCCGTCTACTTGTGATCTCTGTCAAATAAATAAATAAAATCTTTAAAAAAAAAAAAAAAAAAAAAAAGAAAGGAAGGAACAAATTAATAGTAGTGGAAATACAATAATTTGAAGATTATGTTTGGATTCTTTGAGTTCAAATATTAGCTGACAGCTGCAACACACCGAGGTTTAAAGAGCATTCCAGTCATTTCAAACCTTACATTGTTCTTTTTAAAGGAAACAAGTTCTCTAAAACCACTGCTATCCCCTCTAGGTAAATTGTTTAGTGTGGTTCTGTCTGAGGCGTGTGATTGCTGCCTCCTAACCATGCCGCAGGCGCCCGGATGCTCTGTGAGTGAGGCAGGATGGGATGCACTCGAAAAAGATCCAGCAGCACTCCTCTGTTGGGTCTTGTGCAAAAGACTGCAGAATCCACTGGAAGTGACCTTCCAAAACGTTTTTCTCCACCGAGGATGATAGCTGAACTCAAGTGATCGCAAATTCTATAGAGGCCACAAAATGGTAGAGTAAACCGGCCCTTAGGGTTAGTGATTCATTAATACCTAAAATCTGTTTTTGTTTCTTAGTAAAATCACCATTACTTTATCTGATAAAGGAATCTACTTGTAAAACTAATTCAAAAGTTGGACTTTTGAATAGATGCAGAACTTCTTAGATTTTTTTCTTAAATCAACAAATCCATGAGATGTAAAGAGGAGGCACGCATGTAGTTTGAAAACCTTTTCTTTAGGTGTCTGCAAATAACTAATTCACACTCGAGGCAGGAACCATGCTTCTGTCCATCCAGACCCTGAGACGGCACTGAAGAGTGTGACAAGAACAAAGCCAGGAGTGCTGTCACTATTGCTCTGTTCCGTGAACATCAGAATTGTAAATACGGATAAACTTGGACTCCACTAAGAGCATCTTTCACAGAGATGCGGAAGGACATGCTATCACGCTGTTTTAACCCTCAAATGCTAGGGGTGCCTGGGTGGCTCAGTGGGTTGCATGTCTGACTCTCAGTTTCAGCGCGGGCGTCAAGCCCCACGTCAAGCCCCTTACGGAGCCCGGTGTCCCCCACTCAGTGGGAAGTCTGCTTGAGAGTCTGTTCTCCCTCTGCCCCTCCCCCTGCCCCACGCTCACGTGTGTGTTCTCTTTCTCAAATAAATCTTAATAAAATAAATGGCAAATGCTAAAACACCCTATTTCAAACACTCTAATTTGTGAATTTATATCTATGATGTAACAATGGCACTTTGTCACAGTGATTGGGGAACAGTCCACTTTTTTGCCAATTTCATGAATAATTTCCTGAACTAACTCTACAATTTCATAACACTTACATGCCTTTTAAAAAAATGTGTTGTGGGGGCGCCTGGGTGGCTCAGTGGGTTAAAGCCTCTGCCTTCGGCTCAGGTCATGATCCCAGGGTCCTGGGATCGAGCCCCGCATCGGGCTCTCTGCTCAACAGGGAGCCTGCTTCCTCCTCTCTCCCTCTGCCTGCCTCTCTGCCTACCTGTGACCTCTGTCTGTCAAATAAATAAAATCTTTAAAAAAAAATGCGTTGTGCACAGTTATGACTATGGAACTAAGCTTAATCATAGTGTAATTAGAAAACTCACGTTTGTATTGTTATGTTTCTGTTAAAGGAAAAACTGTGTTACTATAAGACTTTTAATATAATGACTTTGGTTCAAGATTATGAGAAATTTGAATAATTTCTCTCAAGACCATTTCATTTCAAATTTATACAGTTTGTTTAGTCAGCTCACCAGAAAGAAAGGGAATAGAGGGAGAATACTTGCCCCGATGAGGTAGAATAGGTCCCCACGAGTTCGAGGCGTAGTCCTCTGGGTGGCTGTGTTTCTCACACCAGTGCCAAGTTCTGACAGACTCGGGAGTACCGCAAAGGAAAACTGGATCGTTTCAACCTTCCCCAGGCCCAAACCAGTTTGTTTTTTTTTAAAAAAGATTTTATTTATTTATTTGACAGAAATCACAGATAGGTAAAGAGGCAGGCAGGGGGTGGCGGGAAGGGAAGTAGGCTCCCTGCTGAGCAGAGAGCCCGACAAGGGGCTTGATCCCACGACCCTAGGACCACGACTCGAGCTGAAGGCAGAGGCTTAACCCACTGAGCCATCCCGGCGCCCCCAAACCAGTTTTAAATCAGAGCTTCAGCTCCTTTGATTCTTCTTCCAACAGCGCTCTGTCCCTCTGGTCAGGCAGAGGGATTTGTCTCTGGTTCTGTCCCGCTCATCGGGGCAGCCGCCCAGCGGTCTGGAGAAGGAAGTGTCCTCGCCTGCTGTTGTGACTGGCGGGCAGCCTTGGTCTCCGGCTCGGCCTGCTGCTGGCGTGCCCCGGTGGTCACGTCTGCTCTAATTAGTGTAACAAGTATCCCCCAGAGTTTTGGATTTTCTTTAGGAGAATGAAAATTGTGAAGCCTTTCAAATACACTTTTGATGTTAGTTGGGTCACAACACAAGAGGTAAGAAAACTCTGAAATACAGTAACCACGGTTTCCGCAAGTCTTCATCAGCGGCTGTTGCAGCTACGCACTCGTGGCCTCCGGGTAAGACTGTCTCCGCAGCAGGTGCACCCAGTGCACCCTGATGCCAAGAGAAGCTCCGCACACAAAACCAACAAACTTTTTTTTAAAGTTTATTTATTGTTTTATTATTATTTTTTAAGATTTTATTTATTTATTTGAGAGCAAGAGAATGAGAAGGGGGTGGGTCAGAGGGAGAGGTGGACTCATGGCTGAGCGGGGAGCCCCATGCGGGGCTCAATCCCACACCTGGGATCATGACCCGAGCTGAAGGCAGATGCTTCCCCGACTGAGTCCCCAGGGCCCCATCCAGCTCCCTCCTGTGCTCCTGAGCCATGACCGACCCCTAGAGCTGGGACTCTTCAAGGCCTACAGCAGGAGGGTTTGACCAACATCTGTTGTGAAGTCACCGCCGCTGTAGGTTCAGGTGGCATCCATCTTCTCAGTATGGATCCAATAAAAATAGAAGAAAGAGAGACGCGTTTCCTGTGGGATAAGAACTCCGAGGGCTTATTCTCCTGTCGTACCCTGCTGCAGCCATCACGTTGCCCCACAAGGCCTTTTATCCTGCTCCCAACCCCTTTGAAAGCTGCTAATGTTTCTTCAGAATGAGACCTTCTGTGGGTGCAGAAGGCTTCTCGTGTTTGGAAGAGACTGAGGCGGCTGACACACACATGCCCTTCACGTGGGCATTTCTTGATTCATTTTTCCTCCTGCAGTCGGAGGCCAACCCCTACCAGAGCTGCTGAAATGACAGCGTTGCGGTGGCCGGTCCCCTGAAGTCTGCCACTGCCATCGGGATCTGTGGCTGGCACTGTCTGGGCGTGACTCGCTCTGCACAGCAAGTTCCAGCACTGGATCTCCTTCAGGCTTTGCGCATCTAACCTCTTGCGCATCTAGTTTGCTCTTCTGTTTGGGGATTGTTTATTGGGTTAGTGAAAAGGATACAATCCCGAAGAGCTAGAAAGGAGAGATGAATAGGGCAAAGTATGTGGGGGACTGGCTGGGGGGCTTCGCCTTCTCTCCGGGCACCCCCCCCAGCATCACGGCGAGCTCACCAGCCTGCAAACCATGTGGTTTCCATGCGTATTCCCCTAAGGCTAGTGACATTACACATGTTTTCGTGTGCTGACTGCCTTTGACATATCTTCTCTGGTGGTCTTTTCAAATCTTTTGCTTTTTTAAAAATTTTCATTGTCTTTTTTTTTTTTTTAGAGGTTTGAGAGTTCTTTTTATATACTGAACGTAAGTCCTCTATCAGATATATACTTTGTAAATATTTTCTCCCAGTCTATGCCTTTTTAAATTCTCCAAATAGTGTCTTTTTAAGAAGTTTTAAATTTTGATTAAGTACAATTAATATGCTCTTCTGTAGATCAGTCTTTTGGTGTCGTATCGAAGAAATTTTTGCTTAACTAAAGGTCTCAAAGATTTTCTTTGCCGTTTTCTTCTAGAAGTTTAAGAGTTTTAGGTCTTCCATTTAGGTCTATGGTCCCTTTGGAGTTAGTTTTTGTTTATGATAAACTATGCATTGATGCTTGTTTTTCTGTACGGATAGCCAGTTGCTCCAGGGTTGGGCTCTTCCCCCTCTACTGTGTCTGTGTATCTCTGCAGAAAATCACTTGTTCACATATGTATGGTTCTACTTCCGAGCTCTGTTTTCTTCCTTTGAACAAGTTTACCTTGACACTATCTTACTATGTATAGCTTACAAGAGGTCTTGAAATTAGGTAGTGTCCATCTTCCAAAATTTTTTTCAAAGCTGTTTTGGTTATTTTTGGTCCTTAGCATTTCCATGTGAATTTTAGAATCACCTTATTGATTTATAAAGCAAATCCTGCTGGAGTTTTTATTGTGATTGTGTTGAATCTCTAGATCAATTTTTTAAAAAAGGTTTTATTTTATTTCAAGTAATCAACATGAGGCTTGACCTTATTACCCCAAGATCAAGAGTCACATGCTCTACTGACTGAGCCAGCTCGGAGCCCCAGATCTATAGATCAATTTGCGGAGACATGAGATCTCAACAGTATCGAGTCCTCTGAACCATTCATGCAGTGAATTTTCCAACAGAGTTTGTAAGATTTCTTTAATTCCCTTGACAATGTTTTCGTCTGAATGTGCAGGTCTTTTGTCAATATTTTGTCAAAATTATTCCTAAGGATTTCATATTTTGATACTATTGTAAATGATATTTAATTTTAATTTTCAACTTTTCATTGCTAGTATATAGAAATATAATTATTTTATGTGTATTAATTATGCATCCTGAAATCTTGGTGAACTCACTTATTAATCCTAGCAGCCCCCCCTCCTTTTTTTTGAGTAGACTCCATGCTGGGGCTTGAACTCATGACCCTGACATCAAGACCTGAGCTGAGATCCAGAGTTGTACGCTTAACCCACTGAGCCCCCCAGGTATCCCTCTAGCAGGCTGTTTCTTTTTTTTTTTAGAGTTTCATTTATTTATTTATTTGATAGAGATCACAAGTAGGCAGAGAGGCAGGCAGAGAGAGGGGGAAGCAGGCTCCTCACAGAGCAGAGAGCCCAATGTAGGGCTCGATCCCAGGACCCTGAGACCATGACCTGAACCAAAGGCAGAGGCTTAACCCACTGAGCCCCAGACAGCCCTGTCCTACATTTTTTTTTTTATCAAAGTATCATTGACGCACACCGCGTTATATTAGTTTCAGGTGTGCAACACAGGGATTCGACGAGTCTGTATGTTATGCTCATCACAAGTGTAGCTGCCACCTATCACCCTACAACATGATCGCAACGCCACTGACTGTATTCCCTGTGCTGTACCTCTCATCCCCGTGACTTATTTATCCCACGACTGAAAGTCTGCTTCTCCCTCTTCTCCTCACTCGTGCTGCCCCTCCCCCTCCCCCACCCCTCTGGCATCCCTCAGTTTGTTCTCTGTATTTATGACCTGCTTTTACCTTTTGTTTTGTTTTCAGATTCCACACGTCAGTGAAATCATATGGTATTTGTCTTTCTCTGACTTATTGCACTTAGCATCACACCCTCTAGGTCCATCCATGTTGTCACAAATGTCACGACTCCATCACTTTCTACAGTGGAGTAAAATTCCATCATGTCTATCCACCACACCTCTCCACCCATGAGTTGGTGGACACTTGTGGTGCTTCTGTATCTCGGCTGTTGTAAATAACACTGCAATAAACATGCACACATCTTTTTTTTTTCTTCAGGTAAACACCCAGTAGTGGAATTGCCGGATCATATGTTATTTCTAATTTTTTTAGGAAAGTGTATTGGTTTCCATGATACACTAGTTTACATTCGCACCAACAGTGCACCAGGGTTCCCTTCTCTCCACATCCTCTCCAAAACTCATTTCTTGTCTTTCTGATTTAACGATTCGGACAGGTGTGAGGTTATCTCATTATGGTTTTGATTTGCAGTTCCCTGGTTATCAGTGACGTTCGACGTCTTTTCATGTGTCTGTTTACCATCTCTACCAGGCTTTTTGTACATTCCTTCGGGTTTCTACATAGAAAAGCAAGTCATCCGTGAGTAAGAGAGATTTATATACTTTTTTCCAGACTGGATGCCTGCCTGCCTTCTTCCTCCCTCCCTCCTTTCCTTACTGCTTTGCTGCACGGGCCGGACCTTCGGAACAATGGAGGGGAAGCTCGTCCTGCTTCTGAACTGAAGGGCGTAGAAATGAGCGGGTCATCATTAAGTACGATGTTACAGTTTACCTTTCATTAGGATGTTCCCTTCTACACCTACTTTGCCAAGAAATTTTTATTTATCTTTTCAATATCAAGAATGAATGTTGGATTTTATTAAAACTTCTTCTGCATCTTTTGGAATGGTCATGTAATTTTTCTGTTTTACTTTGTTAATCTGGTGAATTATACTGATTTCTTTTTTTAAAATATGCTTTTATTTCAGAATAATTTTAGATTTACAGAAGAGTTACAAAGTAGTACGGAATTTCCACATACCCTCCACCCAGTTTCAGGTTCCCCGTCGTTAGCATCTTACATTACCACAGTATGTATGTTAAAATTATGAAATCAACACTTGCACATTGTTATTAGTCAAACTCCGGACTTTATTCACATTTTCCCATTTTTCCATCATTGTCCTTCTCCTCTTCCAGGCTCCGATCCAGGGTGCCACATTGCTTCTGTGTGTCAGGTCTCACTGGTCTCTTGTGCTCTGGGACAGTTGCTCACTCATAATTATTTTATGTATATTAGTTATGCATCCCAAAAGTGTTGATCATATTATAATCATGCATATAACATGATGATAATAACATAACAAAGTGTTGCTTTGCTTTTAAATAACCTTGACAATTCCGAGGAATACTGGTTAGATGTTTTGTAGAATATCCCCCAATTTGAATTGTCTTATGTTTTTCTCATGATTATTGGGATTATGAGTTTTGGAAAGAATGCCATGGAGATAAAGTACCTTCTCCTCTCGCCCATGGGTCGGGGAGTCCTTAATGTACACGGGACATCAGTGGTGAAGTAACCCTTGGTCACTTGGGTGTGTCTTCCAGGTTTCTTCTTTGTTCCCTCTCCATCTTTTTTTCTTTGAAACTGAGTGGCTCTGTTTAGCCCACCCTGGAGGGTGGTGTTGATGAATGCTGGCTCCTGCAAGGGTTCCCATCTACCTAGATTACTGAGCATTCTTCTGGGGGCACCTGGGGGACGCAGTTGGTTGGGTGTCCGACTCTTGGTTTGGGCTCAGGTCGTGATCTCAGGGTCGTGGGATTGACCCCCTCATTAGGCTCTGAGCTCAGAGGAGAGTCTTTGAGGAGTCTCTCCCTCAGCCTCTACCCCGCCCACTCGTGCTCTCTCTCTCTCTCAAATAAATAGATAAATCTTAAAAAGAATCGGAATTCTTCTTCGGGAATATTTGACTCTTTCCCCCTATTTATTATTTTCACAGTGTAGACCCGTATATATTTATTTTATACTTTGGATTATAATCCAATACTGTATTATTTAATTTGCTGGTTACATTGTTCTAGCTTTGGCCATTGGGCATGTTTTTCACATGGCTACCGAGTCCGTTTCATGTGACCCTATCCTTTTATTTTATTTTTAAAGATTTTTTAATTTTTTTACTAAGATTTATTTATTTGTCAGAGAGAGAGAGAGAGAGAGAGAGAGAGAGAGAGAACAAGCAGGGGTGCATCAGGCAGAGCAGGCAGAGGGAGAAGTAGGCTTCCCGCTGAGCAGGGAGCCCGACTTGGGGCTCCATCCCAGAACCCTGTGATCATGACCTGAGTGGAAGGCAAACACTTAATGATTGAAACCCCCAGGTGTCCCTCATCATTTTATTTTTTGAATATCTCTTTACTTTCATATTACAAGATGCTCCAGGCTTATCTTGTATTTTCCCTGACTCAGTCCTGGTAACAGTCATTTCTCTAAAAAGATGACCTAGTTCCTTTAATTGGAGAATGTTAATTGGAAACCAAGATCTAGACATGAGGCATGCTTGCTGCTACTGAGATGTCATAGCTTTTGGCCCCGCTGATTGGGTTAGACAAAATTCGGTGATGTAGGCATATGCCCTAACCCACGGGTACATGCCTACCTGCTATTGGTTCTGTAGCTACCCATTTGATTCTGTATAAAACAGGAGTTTTCATACTGTTGTTTCCAATCAAACCCAGTACCACAGGGTTCATTTTATCCTTCACCTCTTGCTTATACTGAGTAATTTTTGAATGTTAAACTCTTTTTTTAAAAGATTTTATTTATTGATTTGACAGAGAGAGCACAAGCAGGGGAAGAGGCAGAGGGAGAAGCAGGCTTCCCGTTGAGAAAGGAGCCCCATGTGGGCGTCAGTTCCAGGACCCTGGGATGATGACTTGAACCGAAGTCAGACACTTAACTGACTGATCCACCCAGGCACCCCCGTTTTTGAATGTTTAATCAACATTGTATTCCTGGAATAAACTCCACCATGATTATAGTGTATTATCCATTTTATATATTATTGGATTTCATTTGCTAAAATTAAAAATAAACTGGTGCGGGGCACCTGGGTGGCTCAGTGGGTTAAAGCCTTTGCTTTCGGCTCAGATCATGATCCCAGGGTCCTGGGATCGAGCCCCACATCGGGCTCTCCGCTCCTCAGGGAGCCTGCTTCCTCCCCTCTCTCTACCTGCCTGCCTCTCTGCCTGCTTGTGATCTCTGTCTCTCAAATAAATAAATAAAATCTTAAAAAAAATAGGGGTGCCTGGGTGGCTCAGTGGGTTAAAGCCTCTGCCTTTGGCTCAGGTCATGATCCCAGGGTTCTGGGATCGAGCCCCATGTCAGGCTCTCTGTTCGGCAGGGAGCCTGCTTCCCCGACCCCCCTCTCTCTCTGCCTGCCTCTCTGCCTGCTTGTGATCTCTGTCTGTCAAATAGATGAATAAAGCCTTTAAAAAAAAAACAACAAAAAAAACCCTGGTGCATTTATGTTCATGAAGAATATTGGTCTGTAATTTCCTTTTCATGCAACATCTTTCTGTTAATCTTGCGATGGGGGTAATGCTGGCTACATAAAGTAAGTTGGGAGGTGTGTTCCATGCTTCAGCTTTTGGGAATAGTTCATGTAAAACTCATGTTATTTCTTCCTTGCATGGTAGACTTTGCCGGTAAAGCTGTCTGGACCAGGAGTTCACTTTGTGGAAGGGCATGGAAGTGGGAATCAATTTCTTTAATAGGTATTTAGTAGGCAATTCGAGCCATCTGTCTTCCTGAATGAGCTTTGGTAGGTTTTATCTTTCAAAGAATTTATCCCTTTCATCTAGCTAGTCTGATTTATAGGCCCAAGATTGTTCATAGTTTTCCCTTATTATCCTCCCAGCGACTCCTTCTCTGCTGCCTTTGTGCTGATGCCATCTTTCTAATTCCTGATATTGGTAATTTTTAATCTTTTCTCCCTTTCTCCTTTGGTTAGTCTGACTAGACTAAAGTCAGCTGTACTGATCTTCTTAAAGAACCAGCTTCAGTTTCATTAACTTTCTCTATTTGTTTTTCTTGTTTTCTGTTTCATTGATTTCTTCTCTAATCTGTTATTTCTTTCCTTCTACTTTGGGCTTAATTAATTCTTTTTTCCATTCTCTTGAAGTGGAAGCTGAGGTCATTGATTTGAAATCTTTTTCTTCTAATATAGGTATTTAACACTATAAATTTCTGCGTAAGTATCGCTCTAGTGACATACGATATTTGATGTTATACATTTTTAGTTAGTTCAAAATACTTCCTAATTTCCCTTTTGATTTCATATTTGATACATTAATTATTTAGAAGCATGTCATTTAGTTACCAAATAATTGGGAATATTTCTGTTATTGAGTTATAATTTAATTCCATATTATGGTCAGAGTACATATTTTGAATAGGTTGATTCATTCATAAAACTTTCTGAGACTTGTTCTATGGCCTAGGACATAGTCTGTCTCTGTAAGTGTTCTGGGTACACCTGAAAGAGGTGTATGTCCTTCTGTTTTGGGGGGAATATTCTATAAAAGTCAATTAGTTCAGGACAGTAGATAGTGTTCACATTTTCTATATCCTTACTTATTTTCTGTACATTTGTTTTATAAATTACTGAGAAAGATTATGGAAATCTTTGAATATAGTTGCAAGTTTGTCTACTTCTTGTAGATCGTATATATTTTAACAGTTATATTGATAAAATAATTCATGTACCATACAATTTACCTATTTAAATGGTGTAATTCAGTGGCTTTTAGGAGATTCATAGAGTTCTGCAACCATCACCACAATCAGTTCCCCTAAATTCCTCTAAATCCCACACCCTTTAGCTGCTAGGAAGGCAGTTATGCTCACCGCTATGCCATTGCTGCTTCCTTAGCTGCTAGGAATGTAAAATAGTGCATTCCCTCTGGAAATAGTTTGTCAGTTCCTCAAAAGTTCAACACAGAATCATCATATTACCCAGGAATGTCACTCCTAGGTATATATCCAGAAGACTTGAAAACAGGGACCCAAAGATACATGGGCACCTGTGTTCATAGCAGCACTATTCACAATAGCCAAAAAGTGGAAACAACCCACGTGTCCATCAACAGATGAATGAATAAACATGCTGTATATACATACAGTAGAATATTATTCAGCCATGAAAAGGAGTGGAGTTCTGATACATGGTACCATATGAAAGACCCTTGATAATATTTCAAGTGAAATAGGCCAGATACAAAGGGACAAATATTGTATGATTCCACTTATATAAGGTATCTAGAATAGTAAATTCAAAGGAACAGAAAGTAGAATAGAGGTTACCAATGCCCAGAGGAGGGCAGAATGGGGACCTGCTGTTTAATAGTTAAGAGTTTCTGTTTGGGATCATGAAAAAGCTCGGGAATTGATAGCAGTGGTCACACAATACTGTGAATTTTCTTTTCTCTTTTTATTAACATATATTATTTGCTTCAGGGGTACAGGTGTGTGAATCATCAGTAATATGATTTTTATTAATGCTACCAAGTGTAATTGTACACTTAAAAATGGTTAAAATGGTAAACTGTTATTTATATTTTAATTAAAAAGCTGGAAAAATATGCTACAAAAAAATCAAATACAAAAGAATGCAGGAATGGAGAAAAGGAGGGACAGAAAAATACAAGAGAGGTTGTCCTAGGTGCACCCCCTGCGCTGTGCGCCCACCTAGGCGACTGGCCAGGTTCTGCTGGGGGTGCTGGGCTGCTCCAGAGGTGGGTCAGGCAAGCCGCTCCAAGGAGCTGGGCGTCTGCACCGCTGGTGTTCCTGAACAGGTACTGGTCCCGCGGTTCATGTGTTCACTGCGAGCACTGTGACCGGGCCGGTGCTGCACGTGGAGAGGCCCTGTGTTGGTGACGGGCGGAGGAAGGCACCCAGCCTATAAGAATAGGAAAATCCCTTGAAAACTGATGGAGACTATTCAGAGGGGACTTCCCTGGGTGTCTTCAATGCGTCCACCTTTGGCGGCTTCAGATCAGAAAAGAACTTTTATTCTTACAGTCACTTACTTCAGCAATTCGAGAGCTATTGAGGAAGCTCAGAAACAGCTAGACTTACCAGAACAGTTCTACTCAAAGGAGACAATGTCTTCCAGGTTGCTAAAAGCAAACTAATGGACGGCCACGGGGGAGAAATCACCTATCTTCTTTATTCATTCACTGCTTGTAACTATGCAACTTATTTTGGTTATATTCCTAAAGCTGTGCATTGGTTTAAACTGTGTAATGTAGTTACCATATTATGCTTTAAATCCATCACGTGTCAGTACTAAAAAGAGTCATCCAAAAACCCCAAGATTTTAAAAAATGTTATATATTAATTAAAAACCCTTTCAAAGCTTTCTAAAATATACCACTAGAAAGGTCTTAAAACTGCCTTATGATGGAAATAAAATGTACATCAGTGTAGGTTAAAAGGCAATTTTTAAAAAAAGATTTTCTTTATTTTGTCAGAGAGAGAGAGAGAGAGAGAGAGAAAGAGAGAGAGAGAGAGATTGCACACAAGCAGGCAGAGTGGCAGGCAGAGGCGGAGAGAGAAGCAGGCTCCCTGCCGAGCAGGACTGGATCCCAGGACCCTGGGATCATGACCTGAGCCGAAGGCAGAGGCTTTAACCCACTGAGCCACCCAGGCGCCCCAAAAGGCAAATTTTTAATTTGAGTTGAGAACTGTAAAATCCAGCAGGGATGCCTTTGAATAGTTAATGTTCTAAACAGAGGCAGCTTAGGAAAGTAAATGCACTGAGCAGAGGTTTCAAGTTTATTATAAACCTAAGGGGGAAAATCCAGACTTTGTGTTTTGTATGCATTTTGAATTAATGTTTTATTATTGATATAAAGACTTGCAACATTTCATTTTATTCATTTCCACTTGAGATCAAATCATTGTGCCACATTCCATGTTGGCATAGGTCTACCTCAGTTCTAAATAATCCAGGCTCTCCTCCTCGTCCGTGTTCTGTCCGTTTTTTTAAGACAAAGTAAAATGACTGGTTTTTGTTCCATAGGTCTCCTTTTTGTATTACCACGTTTCAGTCCTCTGTCAGAGTTGGTGTTCTTGTTCTTCAACCTTCTCTTCACTTTGGTGCTTCTTTCCTTGAAATAACTATCATTGTCATTTTTTCCCCATTTAGAATATTTTGCAACTATACTCACCAGAGATCGACTCTATTTATACCATTTCATCCTCTCACTGGATTAATGACAATGATCAAGCATAGCTGTATTGCTTTATTAGACAGAAACTTTTGCCTTTAGGTTTCTGTGGACTTTATTTTTTTTTTAAAAGATTTTATTTATTTATTTGACAGACAGAGGTCACAAGTAGGCAGAGAGGCAGGCAGAGAGAGAGGGGGAAGCAGACTCCCTGCTGAGCAGAGAGCCTGATGCGGGGCTCGATCCCAGGACCCTGAGATCATGACCTGAGCCGAAAGCAGAGGCTTTAACCCACTGAGCCACCCAGGCGCCCCTTTCTTTGGAGTTTAAATGAATACAGAGCAGTTCACTTATATATCTAATTCTTAAAGAACACAGAATGCTTGTTTTCCCCCGGGAAAATTATTCAGGAGCAAATTAAATTATGAAATATTTAGAAGGTTATTTATTTTAATGTAGTGATGCATTCCTAAGCAAGCCTAAGCTGTTATAGGTGTGTGTGCACTATAATTTGATGACAGTTTAAAGAGAGCTTGTAGCTTGAAATACATAATAAAGTTGTGGTTAAATAATCTTTATACTGATACATTTTTCTTCAATTATATGATTTTTACTTAAAGATTTTATTTATCTGAGAGAGAGAGAGAGAGAGAGAGAGAGAGTGCACATAAGCAGGGAGAGCAGCAGGCGGAGGGGGAGGGAGAAGCAGGTTTCCTGCTGAGTGGGGAGCCGGACATGGGGCTCTGGATCCGAGGACTCCGGGATCATGACCTGAGCTGAAGGCAGACACTTAACGGATTGAGCCAGCCCGGCGCCCCAACTGTGCGATTTTTGACCACTTGAGTCCTTTGTTTACACTGGTAGAAATCTGAGATCATCGCGCATTTAGCAACCTAAGATCGCAGACGGCTTTGGGCTCCTGAAACCATCATCATTCACCTGAGCGACAGCGCCGTAGGCGTCTGGGGGTGGGGAGAAGTATACAGAAGATACCTTTAAAGGCGATGATATTATAAGTCAGTTTCCCTAATTTACATAAATTAATGAACTGAATGCAAAAAAGAAACAGAGTATACAGAAAAACATCTACAACTGTTGTTGAGGTGTGGGGATCTGGATAATGCAGCTGGGTCATGTTTTCCTTTTTGCTGTAGGAGTTTGTGGCAAATAAAGTAGTTTGTGGCTTTTTCGTTTCTTCTTTATTAAAATATGTAGAAATCCCAGGGCACCTGGGTGGCTCAGCTCCAGTCATGATCTCCGGGTCCTAGGATCAAGAGCCCCGTGTCAGGCTCCCCACTCAGTGGGGAGTCTGCTTTTCCCTCTCCCCCTGCCCCACTCCTTGCTCACTCTCTATTTCAAATAAAAATTAAAAAAAAAATTTAGAAATCCCATACTTGAGGGCACCTGGGTGGCTCAGTGGGTTAAAAGTCTCTGCCTTCGGCTCAGGTCATGATCCCAGGGTCCTGGGATCGAGCCCCGCATCGGGCTCTCTGATCAGCAGGGAGCCTGCTTGCCCTTCTCTCTCTCTGCCTGCCTCTCTGCCTACTTGTGATCTCTCTCTCTGTGTCAAATAAATAAATAAAATCTTAAAAAAAAAAAAGAAATCCCATTCTTGAAAGATGCCTCAATTATCAGTGGCTTTATGAAGCAAAGACCAAAAGTAAACATGAAAAGCGTAAAAACAAACTTGCATTTGGTTTGTTTGAATCACTTGCTGCTGATTATGTCCTCATCAAGGATGTGCAAGTCCTGGGCTGCCTTACTTTGTTGTCACGGTCCGTTTCGTTAAATAGCCGAGGACTTTGGGACTCTTGCAATGTGCTGTTGGCTGGTCACTGTTCTGCATCTGAAAATCTCTGCACGAAGTACTAAAGAATGCTAAGAAATGACAGCGGCACCATTTTGATTCGTCCAAACGTTTCCAAGGTCGGAAATAGATCTGGACTCAGTGCAGAGAAGGTTAAGACATACAGAAAACACGTAGGAAATGACTGAAGGGAGTCCTTCCTTCTCATTTGCATGAGAAGTTACTTCTCATGGAAATGAGCGGATGTCTCCAGTTAAAGGCAGAGCTTGGCAGAATGGTTTGAGGCAAGATCCAGCTGCATGCTGTCTACAGGAGCTTGAGACCCAGTGACACAGAGAGGGTTACAGGGAGAGGGTGGAAAAGATCCTCCATCCAGACAGCAACCAGCAGAGACGTGGTGTGGCCATACCCATATCAGACAAGACGGACCAGAAGTCGAGGTGGTTGGAAGAGGCAAAGAAGGGCATTAGATACTGAAAAGACGGCCAATTTATCAAGAAGCTAATTAGAAGTATAAAGGATAAAATACAAACAGAGATACTCTAAAAAACACATATGCCTATATGCACCAAACAACAGAGCCCCTGAATATTTGAGGCAAACATGAACACACGGAAGCAGTGCTACAGTACTATTCAGAGGCGTCAGCACTGCGTTGCCAACAGTGGATGGAACATCTAGATAGAAAGTCCACAAAGACATACAGGACTTTTAACAAGACTGTTAATCAACGACCTATAACAGACATACATAGCACACTCTCCCCAACAGCAGAATACACATTCTTCTCAAACCCATAGGGAACATTCCATAGGACAGACCATGTTTTAGGCCATAAACAATTCTCAATAACTTTAAAAAGACTGAAATCATACGAAGTATCTTTCCCAACCACAATGAGTGAAGCAGACATCAACAACAAAAGAAAAACTGGAAAAGTGACAATTATGTGGAAATTAAAGAAATGCTCTTAAACAAGCTTAATGGATCACAGAAGAAATCACAAGGGTATATAGAAAATACTCAGTGACAAATGAAAATGAAAACACAACGTGCAAAAATTTACGGCATGTAGCAAAGGCAATGTGCAGAGGGAAATTTATGGTGATAAATGTCTATGTTAAAAAAGAAGAAAGATTTCAAATGAATAACCTACCTTTACACTTTAAGGAAGTGGAAAAAGAAGGGCAGACTAAAGCTAGCAGACTAAAGGAAAGAATAAACATTAGAGGTAAATGAAATAGAGAATAGAAAAACAATTGAGAGGGAATAATTATACCACAAGTTGGTTCTTTAAATAGATCAACAAAAATGACAAACTTTTAGCTATAATGACAAAGAAAAAAGAAAGGTGAAAATAGTTAAAATAAAAAATTAGAAGTAACATTACTACTAATTATACAGAAAGAAAAAGAAACATAAGAAAATACTATAAACAAGTAGATACCTCTCAAATTATATGATGTAGATGAAATGATACCTGATAAAGGCATGAAAAATCCCACCGCTAACCCATACTCAACAGTAAAGAGCTGAAAACCTCCCCCTAGGATAGGATCAAGGCAAAGACGTCTGCTTTTACCAGTTCTATTCAACACAGTACTGGGAGTTCCAGTTAGAGCAAGTAGGCAAGAAGAGGAAACAAAAGCTTCCAAATTGTAAAGGAATACGTGAAAACTTTTTCTGTAGGCATGTATGATTCTATTTATAGAAAGTGCACAAGAATCCACAGAAAGCTAGGGTTAAAAGGATTCAGCAGTTTCAGGGTACAACATCAACACACAGAAGTGAGCTGTGTTTCTATAACCAGCGATGAGCAATAAAAAAAGGAAATAGCATTCGCAGAATACCAGGAAATAAAGTTGACCAGGAGGTGAAAGATTTGTATGTGAAAACTACAAACACCGCTGGAACAAATTAGAGACTCCAACAAAGGGAGAGACATCCCAGGTTTGTGGATTGGAAGACTTAATATTGTTACGATGTCAAAACGATCTTTAAAAAGAACAAAGTTGAAGGACTTTTAAAACTGTACTATGAAGTTACACAGCGAGACCACAGAATAGAATTGAGAGTCCAGAAATAAATTCACAAACTGGGACCAAGGTGGCAAAACCATTCAGAGAGGAAGTCTTTGCAACAAATGCTGTCAGGACAACTGGACGTCCACAAGCACAGGTGTGTACTTTTGCCTCATGCCATGGACAAAAAATAACTCAAAATGGATCAATGACCTAAATGTAAGAGCTGGAGCCACAAAACTCTTAGAAAAGAACATAAAGGTTAAGTCTTCATGACCTCGGATTTGGCAATGGATTCTAGATATGACACCAAGAACATGAGCAACAAGCAAAAAAAAGGACAAACTGGAGTTCTTAGAAATTAAAGACTTTTATGCATCAAAGAAAGATATTATTCACAAAGTTTAAAGACAATCTATAGAATGGGAGAAAATAGCTGTAAATCATAAATCTGATGAGCATTTAGATCCAGAATATATAAAGAACTCTTATAACTCAACAACAAAAAAGACAATCCAATTTAAAAATAGGCAAAGTACTTGTACAGGTATTTTCCCAAAGAAAATTTACAAATGGCTAACAAGCATATGAAGAGAGGCACAACATCATGGCATTAGGGCAATGCAAATCAAAACCACAATGAGGTACCATTTCACAACCACTAGAAATGGGTTGGATTTGTCTTTAAAGTAGAAAACAACATGGGCTCGCTAGGGAGTGGGGAAATTGGAATCTTTGTGCATTGTTTGTAGGACTGTAAATGGTTCCACTTTGGAAAAGACAGGAAGTTCCTCAAAAGTTTAATTGTGATTAAATGTAATTACCATATGACCCTGTAGGTCCACTCCTAGATACACACTGTACCATGGCCTGAATTATGGCCCTCCAGAACTCATATGTGGAAGTCCTAACCTTCAATGTTGACTGTATTTGCAGTCCAAGCATTGAGAGGAGTAATTAATGCTAAATGAGGTCATAGGGCTGGGGCCCAACCTTTGTGTCAAAGGATGTGTGGTTGTGTACGGAGGGAAGAGAAAGAGATCTCTGCGGGAAAACAAAGAAGAGGCCATGTGTGCACTTAGTGAGACAGCAGGTGCCGACAGGCCAAGAAAAGTGGCTTCGGAATGAAACCAACCTTGCCGGCACCTGATCTTAGAGCTCCCAGGCTCCAGAACTGTGAGAAATAAATGTCAGTCAGCGGTGATTGGTGATGGCGGCCTGAGCAGACTGGGACAGCCAGATCAGAATACTGAGGCCCCTGCTGTGAGCCCATACTCAAGCCTGGTGGTAGCAGCAACATTCACGCAGCTGAAGGGTAGAAACAGCCCAAATGTCCACCAACGAGCGACTGGGTAAGCAAACTGTGGGATGTATATAAAATGGGACGTGTTCAGTCCTAAAAAGGAATGAACTATTTAAAATGTGGATGAATCTTGGAAACATGTTGCCAAGTGAAAGAAGCCAGACACACAAGGTCACAGCGTAGGATCCCACGGATGTGAAATGTACAGGACGTATAAACCGAGACAGAAAGTCCGAGACTCTGCCAGGACCTGAAGGGAGAGGGTATTGGGGGGAGAAGCTGCTTGATGAGCAAGGGGTTTTACTTCTGAGTGACGGAAATAACCTAGAACTAGAGAGAGGTGAGAGTTGAACAGCACTGTAACTGTACTAAATGGGACTGCGTCGTTTACTTTAAAATGGTTAATTTTATGTTATGTAAGTCTCACCTCAATAAAATACTTAAAAAAAGATCCAGGGGTGGCATTCCCTGTCTTAGGATGGAGTGAACTTCCAGGAGCAGGTGATCTGAGCATGTGAGGGTGGGTGGCCACAGACGCTCCTGGCACCCTGCCCAGGCAGTCCTCCCCTGGCTGCTGTGAGAATTGAGGGTTACACCTGCCCGTGTTCCCGGAGAGCCGCCCTTGCTAAGCGGCCAGGGGGCAGAAGCCCCTTGGCCATGGAGGCTAGGCGCCATCACCTCCCCTTCCCCCTCCTCCCACATGTGGCTGACTACCACTCGAAGACCCCCTGGTCCAAAGTGGGACCAACTCTGTGGGGCAGTTTGCCCTCCAGAGCTCCCTGGGGGCGGGGAGACCGCACCCTTGCTGCGTTCTGGCCTCCTGCCCTCTCCTGCTCCCTTCTCAGAGGGAACCTGATGCAAAATGGTTATGTAAAACTAATACTGATGGGAAATTTTTTGGTATTTGAAGGAAATCTTGATAAAGCCATTATGTAAAAAAAAATACTTATTGGTCATTTACAACATCAAAGGGCTTTTTTTTTTTTTTGGTACTTTTTATAAAGATCTTATTTATTTATTTGACAGACAGCGATCACAAGCAGGCAGAGAGAGAGGGGGAAGCAGGGTCCCCGCCGAGCAGAGAGCCCGATGCGGGGCTTGATCCCAGGACCCTGGGACCAGGACTCGAGCCGAAGGCAGAGGCTTTAACCCACTGAGCCATCCAGGCGCCCCTTTTTTGGTAGTTTTTAAAAGCCTACCTCACCAGGGTAGCACATTCCTCAAAATCCCGGGTCAAGTAAATATTTTCAGTTGAAATTATAAGTATTAGCAATTTAAAGGCAGATAAACTTTGTTCTTGCTTCTTGTTCTTCCCAAATAAATACTTGTTCTTTTTCATACTCTAAAGTCCGGGGCACCTGGGTGGCTCAGTTGGTTGTGTCTGCCTTTGGCTCAGGTCATGATCTCAGCATCCATGCCCTAACCTTGCTCAGCGGGGAGCCTGCTCCTCCCTCTCCCCCATTTATGCTCTCTCTCTCTGAGAAAATCTTAAAAAACAAAACCAAAACCCACTGCAGTGGTCTCCGTGAGGGCAGAGCTGACCGGGCTCCTCACACGGCAGGTGGAGGCAGGGGCCCTCATTCGTCTAGGTGATGATCATGGCTCTCCCAGGGCTTTTTGCTCAGTGAAATCCAGACCTACAAGCACGCACATACATGCGATGTTTATGTTAATTCGAATTTTTCTATACAAATGAAGACACTGGAAATGATGATGATGATGGGCGAGGCAATCGTACAAACACACTACTGACCCGTGAGTCCTGGAGAGAAGTGGGGGAGGCAGCAGGGTGCCCCTCTCCCCACCCATGGGGCAGGACTCACAACAGTTCTTAAAAAAGGCAGGAAAGCATCATCTGCTGCAACAGGGGCTGTAAAGGGAAGTTCTTTGAATCCACATGGGCATGCTTCCCAGTACTGCTAAGGGTGACAGGACTCGTCACCTGTTTCCCTGGGCTTTCAAGGCAAACCTGTCCTGTGACAGGAACAGATGTCTGCTCAAAACCATTTCTGAAAAACAGTTGGTTGGGAGACTAAAAAGAGGAAAAAGGATGGAGGCCCCCTGAACCTGTAGGGGTGGGAACCGTGGCCGTCAGCGATTAGAAATCATTCCCTTGGCGGAAAGGCAATGAGTAGGCCCCAAGGTCAATTCTGGGAGAGAAAACACCTCAATTTCCTTTTATTGGAGAGACACACAAAGCATGTTTCCTAAAGCTCTTCCCAGCCACTGCACAAGCTGGGGAAGCTGAGGGTACTGATCTCTAATTCTGCTTCAGGGTCTACTATGCCTGTCTCGCACCAGCCAAGGGTGCTTGCTGGTGCAGACCCCACCCCGGTCCCTGAGGACAGGGGAGAGGACAACTGTGGAAGGGTCAGGAGTCATGGGCCATGGTAGGCGGGGAGGCAAACAGAACGGGTGGGCTCGCAGGAGGTAGAGGGGACGGCTGGCAAGAATTTTTCAATTCCTAGCTGCAGGGGTGCTGATGGGAGGGTATCCCGAAGGACACCCCCACCAAAGTCCACGAGGAGCGAGGCCCCCGTCTTTGACTCAGGAAGGGGAGGGGCTCTCAGTGTCGCCGTGCTGCGCTCGATCTGGCACTTCCTCCTCCTTCTGCTCCAAATCAAAGTTCTGTGGACAAGGCTGCAGGTGAGGCCTGGCCCTATGTCTTCCCCGGGGTGGGGGGGGAGGGTGTGACTCTTCTGGGGGAGCGTGCATGATGAGCGTGCATTTCCCGAAGGGCCGGCAGGAGCCGCTCTACTGACTTTCGTTCTGCAACCCTCTGCAGAGAAGCTTGATCCCATCTAACACTTCCCCCTGACCTACCTCAAGCTCCTGCAAAACCTCGTCCATGAAGTCCTGGGAGTTGTGTTTGTAAGACACAGCTAATCGAATTGCGTCATTGAAGAGCTGGGGGCAGGTGGCGGCGGCAGGAAGGAAGACAGGGCAGTGGGTCTCAGTGCCCTGTCCCCATCATATGTCCACACAACACTCCACCCCTAAAGTCAGCAAGTTCACCCCTCGATTCACCTCCCGATCAATGTACTTTTTCTGCCAAGCCCAGGCCCATCATCTCCCCTACTGTCAGAACAAACCATGACCCATTCCTATCCCCACTCACTCTGGATCGCCCACTCACGGCCCCTGCAGCAACGCCTGTCCTCTCCACCATCCCTTCTCTTCGCAGCTTCCCTGGTCCCTTAAGTACTTGGCCTTCCCTGAGCTCTGCAGCCCACCGTTACCTTCACGACATTGGTACCATCAGCAGCTGAGACAAAATACAGGGGAAGAGAGAACTTCCTGGCAAAATTGAAGCTCTTCTGGGTCATCTTTACGTCTGCTGTAAAGAGAAGGTAGGACATTGGCCTGTCCGTTAGGGGAAAGGGAGAGGTCGCCGGAGACCATTCCAGAAAGTGGGACAGGGAGGGGCAATCAGAGGACATGTCCTAGAAAAAGTTCATTTAACAGGGATCTACGTCTTGGAAAGAGGAAAGATTGGCTCAGTTGGGATCTTTACTGGATAGAGACTGATGGAGAGCAAACAAGGGCTGTATTTTGGGAAGGAGGACAGATCACTGAAGGTTCACTGCCCCAGGAATGGAGGAGGAAATGGGTGGTGGTGGCTTGCCCATGGACATGGACACCCAGATGCAGGGATGGCCCCACCATCAATTTTATTGGCCACCACGATGCATGGGATCTCCGGCCTGAACTCCCGAAGCTCTGTGTACCAGGTGCTCAGGTTCTTGTACGTTACTTTCCTCTGCACGTCGAACACCTGCAGTGAACAGAGGACGGAAAATAGCTCAGGCCGTCGGGGTCTGCGCACCACCACCCCTGACACACACCAGCCGCTGAGCGGCCCTGGGCCCGCCCTTCCCAGGGAAGCCCCCAGAACCTCCCGATCCAAAAGGTGCCTTTAAAATGTTTACTCCTTTTCTGTCATCTTGCCATCGGTGTATCTGTTATCTAGGGTGTATCATTGCACTGATCAATATAGTCTGTTGCAATCTCTAAATCTTTTGTTTTGTTTCTTAGTCTATGACTGGTATTACTCAAACTTTGTCTTGAGATTCCTTATGCGGGGTACCTGGGTGGCTCAGTTGGTTGGGTGTCTGACTCTTGGTTTTGGCTTAGGTCATGATCTTTGGCTCGTGAGACTGAGCCCCACGTCGGGCTCCATGCTTCGTGGGGGGTCCGCTTGAGATTCTCCTCCTCTTCCTCTGCCCTTCCCCTCTCCACTGCCTGCACATGCTCTTTCTAAAATAACTAAATGAATCTTTTAAAAGAATTCCTTTGTAATAACTTTAAATGCCTCCAAGATTTCCCATGGTTACTATCAGTGTACTTTTAAAAGATTATTATTTTTATTTACTTTTTTTTAAATAAGGATTTTATTTTTTTGAGAGTGAGACAGTGCAAGCGGGGGAGGGGAGAGGGAAAGAGAAATTCAGGCAGACTCCTTGCTGAGCACAAGCCTGACACGGGGCTTGATCCCATGGCCCTGAGATCACGACTTGAGCTGAAATCAAGTCAGATGCTCAACTGACTGAGCCCCCCAGGCACCCACTATCGATACATTTTTAACTTTGAAACTTTTGTTTAATCTCTTGTTATTTTGTATCTTAAACCTTTTAAAAGTAATTTTTATCTATTCTTGTTATTTGAAGGTGGCTGACATCTTTATTACTTTGGAAGTGGGGGCAGGCGCTCAGGAGCTCTTGGTGGGGCAGCGGGCTTCCTCGTCCCCACCATGGGCGTCGGGGCGCTCAGCATGGTGCAATTCCGCAAGCAGCAGCCACGTGCCCATCATGCTGGTCCCTGTTCTTGCAGGTCACGTGCCTGATGCCGCGGAGGGTGGCCCTGACCTTCTGGGTGATGGTCTGCACAGGGGAGGTGGCAGGTTTTCACTGGCCGGATCTGCGTGTCAGGACCACCTGTACACCTGTGCCTGCGGCTGCTGGCTCACGCCCACAGTCTGGAGGCGAATTGGATGCTTGAAGGGAAGGAGCTGCTCGGCCTCAAGGCTCCGGGTCTGTGTGTTCTGGTTGATTGGGAAGCTGGAGCCATTCTGTGACCACCCACCTGCCAGGGTGGGGTGCACAGCGCAGTGGTCCCTCTCGCTGCAGTGGCCGGAGTTGGAGCGACTATCTTTTATTATTGTGTAGCTTGTAATTTGATTAGCATTTTACAGTGGATAGTTTTTACCTATTTTAAAATAGCAACATGCACAAGTACGGCAGACGCGCTCTAAGGGCAGGGGAGGCCAGGGGTCCTGACGTGCTTGGAAGGACTGCTGCAGGGACGGGGCCCTCAAACCCCTGGCCAGAGCTCCTTAAAGGCCAGCCTCCTGCTTTCAGGCCCACATGGCCCCAGCACAGCCGTGGATCCAGAACAGCCCGGGGACTTGCTGGAATGGCTGCTCTCCCTTCATGGGAGTAAATGCGTCTCACCCAGCACAGGGGCTGCTCTGCATGGCAGGGGGCTTGGGGCAGCAGCTGTCGCAGCTGAGGCAGCAGGAGGTCCGCCTGGGAGGCCCTTCCACCGTACACCTAGGCCCCATATCAACAAATGACAACGTTGTCTTGAATCCCTAATGAAGACTTCCTATAAATCACACTGGTAATGAGTTTTCCACAATCTGCTTCACACCGGCCTGCCTCCCACGATCACCATCAGTCACCTTTCGTCCAGGTCTGATCTTGTTTTGTGAGCTGAGGAACAGTTGGCGGGGCCGAGGAGCAGCCCCATCCAGTCTCTGAGTGGAGCTCCCGCTGGGACTATCGGATCCCACATGGTCACCGCAAGGCGAGCACTTTCTACCTGCCAGGCCCCATGCAGCAGACAGCTGCACTGAAAGGCATGAAGGAATGCCCAGGCGTCAGAGGAGGGTCCAAATGGAGCCGATGGAGAGGTGTCCGAGGCGGGGCGGGGCGGGGGGGGGGGTGTTCCTCCCAGAGAGAGAGTGGAGGTAAGCGCAGAGCTCCAAACGCCAGTGCAGAAGTGGGACAGACATGGCTGGGCTCTCCCCTCCTGCTTCTCCAGGGTCAGAGGCGTTGACCATGTGAGCCTCCAGGTGGGACTGCTGGCCTGCACTGCCCCCCGTGCCGTACCCAGTCGCCTTCTCATTCTGTCCTCTTACAGGTACTAATATTACAATTTGGAAAATGTCAAGAGATTTTGTGTTAAGGGATAAGGGAGCTGGAGAATGGAGCCAGGGCTCTGGGCAGGGGCCCTACGCACACAGGCTTGCACAGCTCTCCCGCGCTTCTTTAGCTCTCTCTCAGGTCCTCGTATGGCAGTTTTTACCCTACGGCTATGGGGAGCCCCCGAAGACTGTGTTTTAGACAGCACAGAGGAGAGGGGCTCGTTTGGGAGCAGGACCAGGTGATGGGGCTGAGGGGACCTTGGAAGCCTGTTGGAACAGGTGGCTCCCACCAGGGAAGGTCTTTCCTTGCCTCTTAGATGCCAAGCCTGATGCAGAGGCCCTGGAGGTGCTCCACCCCTGGATGGGGGTCCCTCATCCAGCCCCACTTGAAGAGAAGCTCACCCGGGCATGTTCTCACTCTGGAACCTCCCCAGGCTGCCCTGATCCCCTCTCTCCCAGTACCCAGCCTTAGTGAGGGGGGCTCAGCACTGCTGGGTCACCCTGCAAGCTTCACAGAGCCTTTGTCCACTGCCCGGCGGGTCTCATACCATGATGCAGGCGTGGGCCTTGTGGTAGTAGGAGGCGTGCATACTCTGGAACCGCTCCTGGCCTGCCGTGTCCCAAAAGTCTGCAACAGGAACACAACTCTGTCTGGTTCGGCTGGAGGGCAGAGAGACCCGGACACACAGAGCATCTCTGTGCAGATCTGTGTGTGCAGGGACACAACACGTGGGAGGACAGGGAGGAATAAAGGCCGCAGATCTCACACGTGTGCGTCATCAGGACACAATGCACCTGGGGGTGCCACGGAAGGTCTGTGTACGTGTGTGTGCATGGCAGTGAGTAAGAGGGAAACACGTGGCCAGGCCAGGAGGAAGGAGCATGCAGACAGGAAGTCCTGAAAGGGAGAAGGCAGGTTTCCCAGTTCTCCCATCCCCAAGATGCAGAGCCCTTCAACGTCGAACTACGCTGACTTCCCATGTGTGCTGGCCACCGATGGTAGACACAGCCAGGCAGGATGCGTGGCCTAGCCAAGCAGGAGGCGGTGACATCACAGAAAGTCAAAACCTTTTGTGGAAGGTAATACTCAGACCACAACTGTTATTTCTTTCCACTGGTTGATTAGAATACCAGGTCAGAGAGCTGGACCGAGGCCTTGTGCACCTCCTCCCCTGTTCCCTGGGCTCCAGGATCCCAGGCTCCTCCCTACCACCCCTGCTCTCTGCTGAGGTCTCACTTCCTTCCTGCCTCTCTCCCATGGACTTCTCTCCCCTCCCCTCTCCTCTCCCTCGAGAGTCCATGGCCCGGTCTGGTGCTGCTTACCCACAAGGACTGTCTTGCCATCCACTGTGGCTGTGTGCTTGTACAGGGTCAGGGCGTACGTGGACAGCTGCTGTGGCCGACTGCATTCAGGTTAAGGAACAGAGAGGAACAAAAGGCAGGCAGGGAAGGTGCTTGGGGTGGGGCTCTGCAAGATGAAACTGGCCCTCTCCTTTTCTTTCTGGATTCTTCATATTTTAAACTGAATGAATGTTGCAGACAGAGGATCAGCTTCAAACATCACGGGCACAAACTCCCTGGGAAGGCGAGGGGCAGGCGACGCTGGGATGTGTCCTGGCCGTCTAAGTACCGGGGACAACACAGAGTGGAATTTTACAGAGAAGCCGTCACCACCAGTATCATGTAGGCTGCCCTAGTCCCTTTATGGATGGGGCTCCCACAGGCCCAAGAGGAGACGCAGACTTAGGCAGCACGTGACCCTTCCAGGAAAAAGGCCTCCAGAAGCCAGACAGCTGACAAGCTGTTCATGAACGGCCTGTGTGTGAAACCCCGACAAAATCCTGGGGAACGAGACTTCCCGAGGCCGCGAGGGGCGGGGCGGTTTAACCAGGAAGCCGGAGGAGCGGGCGGGCGGGGGCGGAGGGGCACGTGGTATGAGGTGAAGCAAGATCTACTCAGCTCCTGGGGGTGGCGGGGGGCAGGACCCAGGGCAGGGAGGAGGGTCTTCCTGCCACAGTTCTCCATAGATCCACCCGGGAAGCTTTTTAAAACCATCCTGGCTGCCAGGGAGTGTCTCCCTCCAAACCCAGTGCAGACAATCCACGGGAGGAGGGCGCAGGTCCTGTTTTACAAAGTTCATTCCCACCAGAGAAGTGTGAAATGTCAGCCCAAGTTTTGAGGTCGGAGAGGCTACCAGGGCTCATGAGGAGGTGGAGGTGGAGTTTGAATCCAGGCACAAAAGCTGGAGCTACAGCCATCCTACTCTCTTCCTGATAGAAAGCAAATGCAGACGTCAGGAAGCTCCAAAGTACGCAGCGCCCATCCTGTGCGGGCCGCGGGCGAGACGCGAGCATGGACGGACCCCGGGCACTCACTCGCCTACCCCTCCCGGACCTCAGCAGCTAAGTGGCGCACAGTGAGGCTGAGGGGGCAGGAGGGGGAAGGGTCAGGGGACAAGGGCTCCGCACACCTTGAAGGATACAATCCATCCATGAGAAACCTCTCCATGAGTCTGCAAGGACAGTGCGCAAGGTGGTCAGGCACACGCTCCAAGCCCCCTCCTCCGTGCCCCAAGGCATCATCACCCCATCCAGGCTGACAACGTAGGGCCACCTGTGGCTCCCCTCCCCCATTCACTCCACAGCCACGGAGCTGCCTTTTAGGACAATGCTCAGGAACTGCCCACCTACCCTCTTCCTGGCTCCCCTTAAGGCCCTGGCCCCCTTTAGCTGTAACACCCATCCAGCACCCACAGCTGCTTTGCCTGAGGGCAGGGACTCCACCTTCCAGGGCAGACACAGCCAGACAGGACGCACACTTGTAATGACCACCAGCAACTGGTCACTACTATGAGCTGAAGAAACAGAAACCTATCTTTGGAGCTTTGCCATGTGTCTACACTGGAGAAGTCTGTGTGAACCATAAACTCAATAAATCTAAAAGTGAGTTTCTTTAACCCACTAACCCTGTCCCTGTCCCTGAATTATCCAGTTAGTGGCATCACCCCATCCTCCAAGCCTGGAACATGGAATCAGAATTAACACCCTCATGATAAAACAGCTGATGTCATACACGTGTGTACGGCAGTACACGTGCGGCTCCTGGACCACCGTCTCCGCATCCGCACGGTGCTGACAAACACCCTTACCCCTGCTTCTTCATGCGAAACTGATGCCAGGGAGGCTGGCCTTTCACCTGAAAACCATTTCCCTAACGTTCTGCAGGTCCTTCAGGGCTTCGCTCAAATGTCACCTGAGCAATGACACCCTCCCTGATGATTTTATTTGTGACAGGCAAGGTCTAGCTCTCCTTGTACTCTATGTCTGCCCTGAGCGTAATCACAACAGAGACAGTCCGTATTTTACTTACTGACAGTCTATTTCTCTCAACTAGGACGGGAGGCCCACGAAAGAAGTTTATGAAATTTTAGTTGATTGCTGTATACCCAGTGCCTAGGACAAAAAATATCTGGATTACAGCCACCATGCAAACACCACAGGAGAAACAGTAGCCTGCGTGGAGAGCTTAGACTCCCACTCTTTGAGGACATAATGAGGTGCCTCAACAACATTACCAAGATGCACTGGGGTCAAAGAAGGCCAAACAGGGAGCTAGAACTTTCCACCCTGCCAGATGGCGATGAGACCCCTGCCCCCACTGCATGGGGCCCCTGGAGACCACAGTGTTGCCTCTGCCCCTTCTGCTGAAGCAATGCCACAGGAAGCCAGACAAAACAGAAGGGTTGAATAAGATCCAGAGTCTCATAACAGGATATTCAAAATGTCCAAGTATCAACCAAAAATCATTTACTGTTTAGAATCAGGAAGATCTTAAAATGAATGAAAAAAGACAATCAATAGAAGTTTTTTTTTTTTTTTTTTTTTAAAGATTTTATTTATTCATTTGAGAGAGAGAGAGAGTGAGAAAGCATGAGAGGGAGAGGTCAAAGGGAGAAGCAGACTCCCTATGGAGCTGGGAGCCTGATATGGGACTTGATCCCAGGACTCTGGGATCATGACCTGAGCCAAAGGCAGTCGTTTCACCAACTGAGCCCCCTAGGTGTCCTTAGTAGAAGTTTTAAAAGCCGCTGTCATAAGCAAACGAGTACGGGGCACCTGGGTGGCGCAGCTGGTTACGTGGCCGACTCTTGGTTTCGGCTCGGGCTGTGATCTCAGGGTCGTGACATCAAGCCCCGCACTGGGCTCTGTGCTCAGCGCAAATCTGCTTGGAGTTTCTCTCTTGCTCTCTCTGCCCCCCACCCCCCACTGTGAGCACGCATGCTCTCTAATAAATAAATAAATCTTAAAAAAAATGAAAAACTACAATGTGCTTGAAATAAACGAAGATACAAAAAGTTTAAAAAATGGGCCAATTCATAAAAGCACAAATAAGCAAAACTAACCTAATAATAAACAGATCATTTGAATAGTCCTAGAACTATAAATCTCTAAGCCCAGATAGTTTTAGGGTAGATTTCTACCAAACACTGTAAGAATTAATATCAATTTTGTACAACCTCCACCAGAGAAGTGGAGGCAATTTGTTTTATGAAGTCAGTTTATCCCAATATCAAAAGATAGTACAGAAAAACAACTCTATAGACCAATATCTTTCATGAATATAGACACAGAGCATTAACAAAATATTAGCAAATAGAATTTGGGAATGCGTAACAAGAAGATGTACATCATGACCAAGTATGATTTATTTCAGGGGTGCAAGGCTAGGTCAGTACTTGAAAGTCAATCAATGTCTTCTCCCGCAGTAACTGGCTAAAGAAGAAAAGTCACCGGGTCATGTCAATCGATGGGGAAAATACATCTGAAAAATATAACGCCCGTTCAAGATAAAACAGACAAAGAAAGAAACAGGAACAGAGGGGAACTAGTACACTGAAAAGTGTAAAATACTGGTGAAAAATATTAAAGAAGATCTGAATAAATGGAGAGACATACCATGTTAATAGACTGGAAAACTCAATATAAACATGATGTCGATTCTCCCAAAAGTGATATACAGGTTTAATGCAATGTCCACTAAAATTTTAGCAAGAGGTTTTACAGGTATTGTCAAGATTATGAACAATTTATGTAGACAGGCAACACAGCTTTAAAAAAGCTAAAACAAACTTGAAAAAGAATAAAGTGGGAAGAATCATTCTAACCAATCTTAAGACTTATTATGGCTCCCTTAGTCAAGACTGTGTGGTGCTGGTGGAGGGACAGACACATAGACGAATGGAACAAAAGAAAGAATCCAGAAACAGCCTCACAGAAGTAGAGCCAACTGATTTTTAGCAAAGGTGCGAGAGCGATTCGATGGAGGAACGACAGCCTCTTCAACGAGTGATGCCAACTGAGTATCTGTAAGGAAAAAACAAACCTTCACCCTAAACCCTCACACCTTAAACAAAAGGTAGTTCAAAACTGATCACAGACTTAAGTATAAAATGTAAAAATATAAAACTTTTAGAAGAAAACATAGGAAAAAGATCCTTTGAAGTCAGGGCTTGGTGAAGATCAAAGTCCATGACTCTGGTAAACCAAAAGCATGACCCATAAAACAAACAAGTGGCAAACAGACTTCATGAGAAGTGAAACCTTCTGCTTTATGAGAAAGCCTGTAATAAGACAGCGGGAAGACAAGCCATAGATGGGAAGGACATGTCTGCGGATAGCAGATTCAACAAAGACCGGTTTCTGGGAAAATAAAGAATTACCAAAACTCTATAGTTAAAAAAAAAAAAAAAAAAAAACCCAATAAGAAAATGCGCAGAAGACATGAAGAGACGTTTAACCAAAGAGGACTGTACACATGGCCAATAAGCCCAGAAGAAGGTGTTCCATTCCACGCCACCAAGCACCAGGGAAATAGAAACCAAGACCACGCCTGTCACAATGGCTAGGATAAAAACATAGCAACAACACTAAACGTTGGCAAAGGTACAGGAAAATCACATCTTTCATATACTGCTGCTGGGAAAACAGACACCCTAGAAAACAAATCAGTTTCTTTTTTTCTTTTTTAAAAGATTTTATTTATTTATTGGACAGAGAGAGACAGGAAGGAGAGAGGGAAGACAAGCAGAGGGAGTGGGAAAGGGAGAAGCAGGCCTTCCGTAGAGCAAGGAGCCTGATGCAGGGGTTGATCCCAGGAACCTGGGATCATGACCTGAGCCGAAGGCAGACGCTTAATGACTGAGCCATCCAGGCGCCCCTGGATTGAGTTTCTTAACAAATGAAACATATACTCACTGTATGATCAACCCACAAAATTAAAACTCATGTCCACGCAAAAACCCACACACATGTTCACAGCAGTTTCATGTGTAATAGCCAAGACCCAGAATCAACTGAAATGCCACTTAACAGGTGACTGGAACAGTCTAGAAGACCATACTGTGGCCATCTACACTATGGAATGCTACTCAGCAACAAAAAGGAACAAAGTATTGATAGTGCAACAACCTGGATGGGTCTTAAGGGCACTGCTCTGTGGAGTGGAGAAGGTCACAGATTGTGTAATTGTACTTATACAATGTTGCCAGGAGAACAGGATTATAGAGATGGAGAAAAGATTGGTGGTTACAGGGGTTAGTGGTGGTGGGAAGTGAGGTGGGGTGGGGGTGACTAAAATGGGTAGCATGACTGAAGTTTGGTATCTTGATTCCAATGACAGTCACAGAAATCTGCACATGTGATAGAATGACACAGAATTATGCATGCACTGAACCAATGGCGATGTCCTGACTTTGATGCTGTTCTATAGCTACCTAAGATATGATCACTGGGGCAGCTGGGGGAAGGGTGCACAAGCTCTCTCTATACTCTGTCTTTGCAACATCTGTGAATCTGTATTATTTCAAAATGAAAAGGGAAAAAAAGCAAACAAAAACCGCACAGACAGGGAGATGATATATGTAATGCCAACAACGACAAGAATATAAAGAAAACATAAATGGTTGTTGTGAGGACGCACAAACAACCTGTGTACTAAGAATATGAACAGATGAACAGGTAACAGATCTATGAAAAGATGCTCAATGTTTAAACTCAGTGGTTTGATCATTTAAACACAGACTGGCAAAATTCAGAAAGTCATAGGATACGGAAAGTTGGGGATTTTGTAGAGCGACAGAAACCCTTACACTGTGCTGGCAGCAGTGTAAATGTGACAGAACTGTTTTGGAGAGCCATTTGGGTATCTTAAAGTTTGAACTAGCCCTAAAACTAGGCCATTTCCCCCCAGGCCAAAGTGTACCCAAGATGGTAGGTGTGAAAATATTCACCTCAGTATTGGGTTTAATATCATAAAAATGATAACATCATAAATGTTCTGTTGTGAATAGACAAATAATTTTAGCACAAACTAGTTAAAACAAATTTACTGAGTGCTTACCACTGGCCAGACACTATGCCAGGTGCCATGACACCGGGCAAACCAGATGGAGATCCCTGTGTTCACGGAGCGTACACTGGAGCAGATGAAGACAGACAACAAGGAAGCCCTCAAAACAGACTCAGCCACATGTGTAGCCCCTGCATTTAGAACAAAGGCGTCACTGTGACTCGGTGGGGTTGAGAACTGTTTCATCAATTAGTGGTGTCCAAGCAGCTGAATATCTGGGAAAAAACGAATCTTCAAGCTGTTTAATGCAATGGTGGAGCAGGAAGTACAGGGCCCCCAACTGATCTATCCAGTAAACTGGAAGAATGGATCAGAATCAACCATTTCTGAACTCTGGAACCTGCCTGGACACAGCACACAGGAGGGCATACGTAAAAGCAGAGTGCTGAGCCCAGCTGGAAGAGCAGCACAGGCCAAGCAGCGGCCACCAGCCACTCCTCAGGCCCGCTGCACTGACCTCATGATCTGTGCTGCAAGGGTCAGGCTAGCGTTGCCCTCAAAAAGTCTGGGTGGCAGATTTTGCACAGTTAGGTCTTAGCTCTCTCAGGCTGCAGGGTTCCCTTGCTGGCATCTGCCGGAGATTTCAAGGGCCAGGAATACCTTTGCTTTTCTTTCCTTTTTTGGAGCCAGAAACATAAGGAAATCTTGTCAGGTCACTGTGGTTGGACCACAGATAACAGAACATCATCACAGATATCACAGATAACATCACAGATAACATCAGTGACCACACACAACAAGGAATGCACACTTTGCAAAAATAGTTTGGATAAACCTAGTCCCAAACAAGCAGAAATCAGCAATCCCTGAGAAGTGGGAGGACCTGATTTCTAAAGTTACCATACTAAAATACTCAGAATGCCTAATTCTCTTCAAAAAAAAAAATGCCAAAGCAAACAAAGAAATGAGAATATATGGGCTATTCTCACAAAAAAAGAATTGGACAGAAATAATCCCAGAAGAAATACAGACACCGGAATTATCTTAAATGTACTCAAAGAACTAAAGGAATTCATGGATGAAGAATTAAAGTAAATCAGGAAATGATATATGAACAAAATGAGAATATTAATAAAGAGATAGAAATTATGAAAAGGAACCCAACAACACTTCTGGAACTGGAAAGCACATTAATTATAATGAAGAAACCAAACCAAACCAAACCCTCACTAGAGGGTTTTCAACAACATACTTGAGCAGAAGAAAGAATCAGCAAACTTGAAATAAGGCAACTGAAATTACCCAGTCGGAGAAGCAAGAGAAAAAAAAAAAAAAGAATGAAAAGGAACAGGGCCTAAGGAAGTTGTGGGACAACATAAAGCATACTAGTATATACATCATAAAGAAAAGAGAGATTTGAAAAAATAATGCCTACTAATTTCCCAAACTTAGGGTATCTGGATGGCTCAGTCAATTGAGCATCCAGTTCTTGATTTCAGCTCAGGTCATGATCTCAGGGTTATGAGATCGAGCCCTGCATCAGGCTCTGTGCTCAGTGTGGAGTGGGCTGTCCCTCTCCTCCCCGCTCTGCCCATTTCCCCGCTCCCCGCCCCCCCCACATGCACACAGGCTTTCTCTCTCTCAAATAAACAAATCTTTAAAAAAAAACCAAAACCAACTTCCCAAACTTGATGTCTGCACACATCATGACATGAGTACACACACCTAGCAAACAATAAACTCCAAGCAGGATAAAGCCAGAGACCCACACTGAGACGCATCACAGGCAAACTGTTGGAACCTAAAGCTACAATCCTCAGTAAGACAAACAGCCACTTTCTCCTCAGACACCCCTAAAGTCAGAAGGCAGTGGGATGACATATTTAAAAAGCTGTCAACCAGGATTTCTACATCCAGCAAATGATCCTTCAAGAATGAAGTTAAGACATTCCCAGATAAACATAGTTGACAAGGTCCATTACCAGTGGACCTGCCCTATAAGAAATGCTAAAGTGAGTCTCTTTTAGGTTAAAATGAAAGGATATTAGATGGTAATTTGAAGCTGAATGAAAAAATAAGGATCTTCAGTAAAGGTAGCTACACAGGTACAAATAAAAGCCAGTACTCTTGTACTTTTGGTTTGTAATTCCCCTTTCTCCTGCATGACTTAAAAAAGCAAACACACAAAGCAGTAATTATAAATCTACGTTCACAAGCACTTACTGTATGAAGACGCAGTCCGTGCCGAGACAAGACAGAGGTGTGGGGCAGAGCTCTCTGGGCGCGAGTGTGCTGTTACAACAGCCCCGTGTTACACAAACAGGCTGTTTTATAAGTCTAAGACTGTAGCTGTGATCTCTAAGATAACCGCTAGGAAACAATTAAAGAATTACATAAAACATGAAGAAGAGAACGAAAATAGCACACTTCAAAAAATCAGAAAACAAATAGGCAGCAGTGAAGTAATGACGAAAAAAAGACAGAAAAACAAATAGCTAAATGGCAGAAATAAGCCCTTCTTTACTGATAATTATTGTTGTTTCAAGTGTCAGTGGATAAAATTCTCCCATTACAGGTGAGAGACGGGCAAAATACATCACAGCACTTGATCCACTCACGAGCTGCTGTGACGGCCTCCCTGGAGACACAATGTCACAAAAAACCTGAAAATAAGAGAGCGAGATAATCCATGCAAACAGTGTCCAAAAGGAGCTGGAGCAGCTCTGCTTAGTCAGACAAAATAAACTTTCAGTCACAAGTTAGGAGAGAAAGGAGGATAGTACACAGTGATAAAAGTTTCAATCTAGCAAGAATACATAAAAGCTATAAACATATACACACCTGAAACAGAGTCCCAGAAGAAAGGAAGTAAACACTGACTTTGCTGAGATTTCCAACCCCACCGTCAGTAATGGGTAGAACCAGAGACAGACCAACAGGGAAGCCAAGGACGTGCACAACACTACAGCCAGCGGGACCTACGCTAAGTACAGAGAACGCTGCACCCGGCAGCAGAGGACATGCTCTACTCAAGTGAACATAGGTGAGACCATAAAACAAGTCTTAATAAAATTAAAAAAGACTGAGATCATACAAAGTATCTTTTCCAATAAAATGGAGTGACACCATAAATACATAACAGAAGGAAAACCAGAACATTCGCAACTGTATGTTAATTAAACAACACAATATTAAACAACCAATGGGTCAAAGACGAAATTACAAGGACAATTAGAAGATGCCTTGAGATGGATGAAAATGAAAACACAACAAACCAGAACTTAAGGATGAAACCAAAGATGTGCCAAAAGCAAATATTATAGCTATGAGCAAATACCTTAAACACGAAGAAATATCTCAAATCAACAACTTATATGTACATCTTAAGGTACTAGACAGAAAAGAGCGAACTAAACACGAGCTTGCTAGAGGGAGGCAGTAATGAAGACTTTAGTGAAGATAAACAAAATGAGGATAGAAAGACAAGGGAGAACATCAGTGCGATAAAAAATTAGCTCTCTGAAAAGATCAACAAATCAACAAGCCTTAGGCAGACCGAGGGCAGAGAGAGAAGACACAAATGATCAAAATCAGAACTGAGACTGTGGACACTCATGTCCATTCTGCAGAAACAAAGCACATTGTAAGAGGGCACCGTGAACAAGGGTGTGCCGACAGACTGGACGATCTAGAGGAAGCGCACACATCTCCGTGAATACACAAGCCACCAAGCGGGTTGAAGACGTAGAAAGAAGTATGAACAGACCAACACCAAGTAAGGAGCAATGAATAACCTCCCATAAAGAAAAGCCCAGGACTGGGTTGCTTCCCTGGAGAGTTCTACCAAGCATTTAATGAACTAACGCCAATGCTTGTCAAACTTGTCCAAAAAACTGAAGAGGAGGGAACATTTCCTAATTCTTTCCAGGAAGCCAACATTACCCCGATTCCAAAGGCAGACAATGCCCTACAAGGAAACTGTATCTCCAAATAGAGATGTCAAAATCCTCAACACAATAATAGCAAACCAAATTCATATTAAGAGGCCTATACACCATGACCAAGGGAGATTTCTCTTGGAATTTAAGGGTGGTTCAATTTAAGAAAACTAATCAAGTGTATTATATTAATAGACCGAAAGGAAAACCCCACATATTTATCTCAATAAATGCACAAAAAGCATTTGACAAAACCCATACCATCCCATGACAAAAACACTCGATGAACTAGCAACAGAAGGTAATTTCCTCAAAAGGATAAAGGCCATATATGAAAAAACACAATCAACCTCATACTCAGTTGTGAAAGAATGAAAGCCCGGCCCTCAGGTGCCTGACCAGCACGACAATCCCGCTCACACCGAGTCTGGATGTTCCAATAAGAACCCGAGCCTAGGATGCCCACCCCAAGCTCCCACATCGCTTTTCCCTGGCACGTTTTAAAATAACCACTTAGGGGGTGTGCCCTGATCAGTCAGTAGAGCATGTGACTCTTACTCTCAGGATCGTGAGTTCAAGCCCTATGCTGGGCATGAAGTCTACTTAAAGAAATAAGTACATTAAAAGAATAAAATAAATAACCACTTAGATTTGAGCATGCAAATAGTGTGACCCGGAATGGAGGACGGCTCTTCCCTTGGCTCATTTCACTCCCACTTCTGGGACTTGTATGTGATAAATCTTGGGACTTGACTTCCTTTGTGTGGGTATACGGAGAGTGCCCTCAGTCAAAACAACCCCAGGGTTTTCAATTCCCCAAAGTGGGTGCTCAGATGCTGAGGGGACTACCTGCTGACCCTTATGTCCCTCATTCATCAGGGACCTGTATACTCTTAACTCAGTGTGTCAGCTACAAGAAGCCCTCAATGTAAGCACCTGGGCAAGAAAAGCAAACAGAAGGCATCCAAATTGGAAAGATGGAAGTAAAATTATTTCTCTTCAAAGATAACATAATTTTATACACAGAAAACGAGAGAATCCACAAAAAAGTAACAGAGGTAATAAATTCAGCAAAGTTGCAAGATATAAAATCCACACACAAAACTAAACTGTACATCTATGCACTGGCAACGAGCAACATGAAAAGGGAATCTAACCAAGAAGACGTAACACTTGTACAGTAAAACTAAAAGACACTGAACAGGACTTAAATAAGTGGGAAGACACTGTTCATGGGTTTGAAGGCTTACTGTTGTGAGGTAGATAACTCAACCCAAAGCAATGCACAGATTCCATGCAATCCCTATCTGAATCCCAAGACATTTTTGCAGAAATAAAAGAACACATCTCAAAATTCGTATGGAACTTCAAGGGATCCCAAGTACCCAAAATTATTTTGTGAAAGAATAACAAACTTGAGGAACTCACATTTCCCTGAGGTCAAGACTTCATTCAAAGCTATAATAATCAAAACAGTATGGTATTGGCATAAATATGGATGTACAGATCACAGCTCAGAAAGAAACCCTCACATATATGGTCAATTAATTTCTGAGAAGGGTGCCGAAGACCATTCAATGGGAAGAAATGATGCTGGGAAAACTGGATGTTCCCCTGCTGACGAATGAAGGTGGGCCCCTTCCCTCATACCAATATACAAAAGTTAACATGAAATGGATCAAAGACCTAAACTTTAAGAGCTGAAACTATAAAACTTTTAGAAGAAAATATAGGATCAAATCTTCATGATTCTCCCATAAGAACAGAGACATAGACCAATGGAACAGAATAGAGATCCCAGAAATAAGCCCACACGTATGCGGCCAAATATTTGACTATGGAGCCAAGAACACACAATGGAAAAAGGATGGTCTCTTCAATAAATGGTGCTAAGAAAACTAGAAATCCACATACAAAAGAATGAAATTGGATCTCTGTCTTATACCATTCACCAAAAATTAACTCAAAATGAGTTAAAGACTTCTTTCTTTTCTTTTCCTTTTTTAAAGATTTTATTTATTTCTTTGACAGAGAGAGACATGGCGAGAGAGGGAGCACAGGCAGGGGGAGTGGGAGAGGAGGAAGCAGGCCTCCCGCTGAGCAGGGAGCCCAATGCGGGATTTGATCCCAGGACCGTGGGATCACGACCTGAACCAAAGGCAGACGCTCAATGACTGAGCCACCCAGGCGCCCCAAGACTTTTTTCAAACTGTGAAATGATCACCAAGATAAGCCTAGTTAACATCCATCAGCACACATAGCTACAGAATTTTTTCTTGTGATGAGAGCTTCCAGATTGTAGTACAGTGCTCCCGACTATAGTCACCAGGTTCATACATCACATCCCTAGGACTTATTTATTTTAAACTGGAAGCTTGTGCCTTGTGACCTCCTTCCCCAACCCCTACCCCTACCCACCACCTCTGGCAGCCACCAGTCTGTTATATCTATGAGCTTGCATCTTTTTTTTTTTTTAATAAGATTCCACATATATGTGAGATCATACAGTATTCGCCTTTCTCTGACTTATTTCACTAGAACAACGCCCTCAAGACCCAGCCATGCTGTTGCAAGATTTGCTTCTTTCTAAAGGGCTGAGTCCTATTCCATGGCACAGAGGAATAGGGGTGTTGGTCAAAGGGTACACTTGTAGTTATAAGACAGGCAAGTTCTGATGATTCCGTGCCCAGCGTGGTGACCACGATGAACAATACTGCGTCATGTACTTGCAAGCTGCTATGAGAGTAACTCTTCAGGCCTTTTATCACACACCAAAACAAGAAAACTGTGAGGCGATGGATGTGCCAGCAAACCTCACTGTGGCGATCACTTCGCAATACACACGTGTGTGAAATCATCCTGTCGTACGTACACCACCGCAATCTTAAATATTATATCTCAAACATTTTCTTTAACTAACTTTTTAACAGTTCAATTTATTAAAATTAAGTGTTTCTGTTCATCAAAATACACCAGTAAGAGAAAAAGCTGCAGACTGGAAGAAGGTTCAGAATGTCTGAAGATATTCCCACAAGTCAATAATAAAAAGACAAACAATCCAATAAAAATGAGCTCCTGTCTTAAAGAGACATTTCACAAAGGAGGATTTCCAATGACCAATGAGCACCAGTAAGTGAGAAGGTGCTCCTCAGAATTAGTCATCATCTTAGAAAGTCTTATATAATCTCTATGAAAAATCAGCCTTGATAAATGTGCTGTCAAAATGTCTCCTTACTACTTTTTTCTCTGCTTGATCTATTGATGATTGAGAGGAACACCTATTCTGAACTTGGTCAGTCATCCAGTTAAAAAATTACTCAGACTTGGTCACTCCTCTGCTTAAACCATCCCATATTTTTCCATTTCTTTCCGTTCAAAGCCTCCTCAGATCCCAAGCCCCACCTCGACTCCTCTCCCGTTGCCTTCCCGTTGCTCCCTCTGTTCCAGCCACTAGCCAGTCCCTCTAGCTGAAACGTTCCTCCCCACACATGACTTGTTCCCTTGCCTTCTTCAGACCTTGGCTCAGATGTCACCTTCACAAACGGGCCTGCCCTAACCACTGTCCTGAGGTGACAGCTGCATTTTCCCCCACATATTAAGGGCTACTCTATATCTGTCTATAAATTGAATACATTATAGCCACGATTTTATATTTCTAAGATTTAAAACTGTAGCTTCCCTTGCAGAAGGATGGTAGATTCTGTTTACAACTGAACAGAAACAGCATCCGTATTATAAAGAAAATGCACCAGCATCTTACACAGAAGCAGGAAACCCTCCCAGGGCCATCATGGCCGCCAGAGGCGCAGGGGCCCAGAGACAGAGCCGAGTCTAGACCTGCTTTGAGACAGCACATGCTCACGATGCGGAGGACAGCAGAGCTTGAGAGACTTGGCTCATCACAGCGGGCAGTGAACAAGTGACTGTCCCTACGCTCCTGTCCCAGAAGCTTGTGAAGTATCACAGGGGCCAGACCCCTCTCAGGAGGCCCCTTCCACCAGGCATCCAGCCCGTTCCCTCCTGGCCTCGGGGGAACAAGGCAGGTGACGGGTCAGACTGTGCAGTTTCTGCTCACTAATCTCCCCTATTTGACTCCAGTCTGTGCTCACACCATGTGGCCCTAGAAGGTGTGCATCTCTGCCCTCTTTGCATAATGGTGGACGGTGCTCAAGGGGGAAAATGACATCCTATCACCCGAAAAAGGCAATGCGTCTGGAGCTAACCATTCTGTTTCTGAACAAGGGTTTGTATTTATTCATTTTCTTCATCAGGTCAAACTAGTGGCAGATGTGAAGATAAAACTAAGACCCACTGAAGACCTACCATGTGTCAAACCTTGGGCTAGTCACTTAGAAAGCACTGTGAGGAAAGCCTTGTTACTCTTCTCCCTCCAAAAATGGAGGCCAGAAGCTTCAGTGGTTGAGTCAGGGGCAAACCATGTCTGCAGCTAACCTCTCTTAAAGAGTGGAGAAGGAAAGGCCACATTTGTCATTAGATGGAGGGAGCATCTGGCTCCAAAGAAATCCTAAAGAAAGGTAAAGCCCAAGGGGCGCCTGGGTGGCTCAGTCGATGAAGCGTCTGTCTTCAGCTCAGGTCATGATCCCAGGACCCTGGGATCGAGTCCTGCATGGGGCTCCCTGCTCAGCGGGGAGCCTGCTTCTCCCTCTGCCTCTCCCCTGCTTGTGCTTTCTTTCTCTCAAATAAATAAATAAAAAATCTTCTAAAAAAACCACATACGCACAAAAGAAAGGCAAGGCCCAAAATAGCCTGAAGCACCCCTGTCCCCAAGGGGAAGATGACTCCTTGAGCTGCAGAAGGAGAAGCTACAGTGGGAGCATGGGTTCCTCTCAGGACTGGTCAGCAATGCCCTGAGGGTACAGAAGACATGAAGAAAATGTTTGGAGGACTGGCAGGGTCTCCAAGTGACATGGTTGTAAGTGCGCACACAGAGACGGGCTCTTCCTGATCACCGAGAGCAGGGTCTGACCCTGGTAGTACTCAGCACTTGTAGAGTTAAGGCCTCTTAAAGTGGACCCAGGCTAGACAATCAGATCATGAGCTGGCCAGGTCAGAGCTTGTTAGGGGAGAACATCTTGCAGTAGTAGCCGACTCAGGAAGGGGGTATGTGCAGGCATGAAGGCAGTGAGAGAGCTAGGTCATTAGGTCCACAGAGGCTGAGGGGCCAGAAACACAGATGCAAAGAAGTGGAATCAAGAGGCATGAACGTGCTGCGTGAGAAAGGAGAGCCCCTCAGAGAAGCCAGGTGCATCTGCCTGCAGGCCCGCGTGTCTTCCAGACGCTGTGGCTGTAGAGGCCAATGTTGCGTCCTCCTGGAAGTCCTGCTGATCTCCTGGACTCCTACTTTTTGCTGTCCTAAGCGAGGCTTGTAAGAAACCAGCACTGAACCTGGAGCTGGGCAGTGCTGAGGAAGCAGGCAGGCCACCTTCGGCCTCACACTGAGCTATGCTCTCTGAAGCCCTTGCCCGCTCTTCATCTTCCTGCCATTTCTGTTCCCTGTTTGCTGGGAAACACTACACTTGGCTGGCACATAGCAGGTGTTCCTTACTGTGCAGTCTCCCCAAACTACAACACTCACCCTCATTTTCATTGTATGCACACATTGCTGAGGATGGTCAAAGCGACAGTGGAACCCTAACCCAGATGAGCACTGTGTGCACACGGGGTGGGGTGGAGAGAGTGTGAACCCACAAAGATGGCCTCAGACCCCGCAAAGCCCCTGGAGCCAACAATGAAGCTTGGAGACAAGGCACATCTGGAGCACCAGGAGACAGGACTCAAGATGTCTGGTCTACCCTCCTGCGGTGAAGGCAGAAAGGGACATGTAGGATCTGCCAGCACTGCAGAGCCCCCTTCAACCCTCCAGGTGTGGAGTCCCAAACTGTGCACATGGGCAGTGGGGTCAGTTAAGAGTCAGCCAATCTCCAGGCTGACCACAGTCAGTCCTCATTTCCTTCCATTCTGCTTCATCTTGGGGAGCTCCTCCAAGAAGGCATCTGTACCACCTCTAATCAATCTGTCATCGGTCTCCATTCCCACTTGCAGACTCTCTGCCCACACAGAACATGCAGGGTCCCTCAGCTCTCACCGCCTCACCCTGCACTGCTACAGTAGTCTCCTGGGTGACCCGTCCCATATCTGCTGCCCAGGCTCCTGGAGAGAGCTCTATTTACTCAGTCCTTATGACTTGCTCCCCCTTCTCCAACACACACAAGCTGCTATGATCCCCCTTATTCCCCGCCACATACCTAGGTTCCAGCCAAGACTACTCCCTTATCAACCCTGTAGAAGTCATGCTCCTCTGTGCCAGCCTGACCTGCTGTGGGCCTGGTCCTTCTTCCCTCATCTCCCAACATACTTGGACTTGCCCACAGCACTGTCCCCTAGGCCAGCCCGACCTGCTGTGGGCCTGGTCCTTCTTCCCTCATCTCCCAACATACTTGGACTTGCCCACAGCGCTGTCCCCTAGGCAGATGATCTTCACGTTTTCATCAGCATCATATTTGTCTTGGTTGAGCTCACAGGGTTTGGCTTTGTCGCTGGCCATTGGCTCCTGGCTGTTCAGCGCCGGGGAGGTATGTGGGTGTGGGGACTTGTCGTTGCCTGGGAAGATCAAGAGGAGACTACTGTTAAAGAGATGAGAAGTTTCCTCAACCAAATCTACATTTTCTTCTTCCTGGACAGGAGAGAGAAGCTGATGAGATAAAGGGCCAAGGACACACGTCCATCCTTCTCTATTCACTACCAACCTGGGTGCCACTTGCTGAACTGTGGAGGTGTACTCTTGTCCCCATCCAAATCCTCTTTGGGTGGTTTACTCTGTGTCATGTCTTTACCACAGCTCTCTGGTCAGGGGCACACCTCCCACTCCCACCTGGAAAGACTATTTCACAAGTTGCACATGGGCAACCTTTCTCACCGGTAAAACTGGACCAACCCCTCCCCCCAAAAAAACCCCAAAAACCCAATCACTGTGAGACAGAGACAGTGCTCTGCAGGCCTAAGCTCTTACCACTGAATGACAGATTACACAGCCAAAAACATCTAATGTGCATTCCTGATCACCTACCTCAAGCCTCCACCTCCCCTTCATTTTTCATCCTGCTGCAGTCAATAGCTCCTCTTTCTCTCTCAGTGTGGGCATTCTCCAGACCCTCTTTTCTAGGGTTACTTCAGTCCCTGCTAGTTTCAAGTATCTCCTAACTATGGATGGCGCCAGACCTGTACCTCCAGAGACTGCTTCCCTTGGCGGCTGACTCAGGCAGCTGTCCCCCAGACTTGGACTAGTAGGTTCTGCCACACAGGGACAAATAACATGTAAAAAACCAAATACTTAATTCTTGCTCACCCAAACATCAGTCCTTACGTTCCTCGTCTGTCCAAGACATCACGCAATGCCAACACCTAGGTGTGACATCACCTCTAGCTCTGTTCTTCTCTCCTCACTGCCAAAGACAACTTTTCACCCTGTACTAAGAGTGGGCAATACACAGATTCTGAGCCAGTGAGGCACACAGAAATGATGCCTTCAGGCTCCCACTGAGCAGGCACCATTCGCAGACCTTGTGCTGGGTTCAGAGGAAAGGACACGATGCTGGCCGAGCCTACTGCGGCAAGAGCTAGGACCGCGTGTGCGCACCGTCGGGGTGGGAAATGCAAGCCGGACCCTGGCTATACCACCGCTCAGGCAGGGACTGAGCCCGGTTTACCCAGGTGCCCTCACCTGGGAAGTGACATGCTTGGTGAGCATAGCGAGGGGCTGTCCCTTCCACGACCCCCCGGAGCAGAGTGACCTGTTCCAAAGCCAAACCCAGACCTGTAACTCCAGGCTCCACGATCTTCAACAGCTGTCTCTGTCCTCGCCGCCCCCCCCCCCCCCCCCCCCCCCCCCGGCACCGCTGCGGGAACCCACTGACCCGTCCTTCTCCCGCCCAGGGCCCAAGGACGGCAGATCCCGAGGCTGGGCCGTCACCTGCGGGAAACGAGGTACGACCCCGGACTCCCCAGGTGGCCAGCCGTTCCCCAGTGGGCGCCCTTCTCCCGACCCCGCCCCGACCCCACCCCAGCCCCGCTCCGCCCCGATCTCGCCTCGGACCCCACCCGCCAGCCGGGGCTCCCTCTGCGCCGCTCGCCGCTTCCGCTTCGCTCCGCGTCCTCGCAGCTGCTACGCAACCGCGCGAGGACCCGGAGCAGGGCTGCCCGGCCCGAGGCCTGAAGGACCCCCTCCGCGGCGCGGGCTGGCTAGCGCGGTGCCGGGACGGAGCGCGGCAGGTGCGCGCCCTTGCGCCGGGCGGTCCGGCTTGTGGCGGGTGCGTGGCGGGCCTCGCGCCGGGCTGCTGCGCGAGGGGGGCGCGCGTCGATGCGGCTGGGTCGTGTTTTCCTTGTTGGCGTGGAAATTTGTGGCAAAGTTGTGTGGGGCTTTTTTGTTTCTTTACCAAAATATTTAGAAATCCTGTACTGGCCTCAATTATCAGTGGCTTTACGAAGCAGACCAAAAAGTAAACCTGAGGGGCGCCCGGGGGGCTCAGTCGGTGAAGCGTCTGCCTTCGGCTCCGGTCCTGGTCCCGGGGTCCTGAGATCGAGCCCCGCATCCGGCCCCTGCTCCGTGGGGAGTCTGCTTCTCCCTCTCCCATTCCCCCTGCTTGTGCTCCCTCTCTCGCTCTCTCCGTCCAAGGAATAAACAAAACCTTAAAAAAAGAGTAAACATGAAAAGCGTAAAAACAAACGTGCATTTGGTTTGTTTGAATCACTTGCTGCTGATTATGTCCTCATCAAGGAGTGCAAGTCCTGGGCTGCCTTACTTTGTTGTCACGGTCCGTTTCGTTAAATAGCCGAGGACTTTGGGACTCTTGCAATGTGCTGTTGGCTGGTCACTGTTCTGCGTCTGAAAATCTCTGCACGAAGTACTAAAGAATGCTAAGAAATGACAG
>NW_019154138.1:13535386-13590192 GCF_002288905.1 Enhydra lutris kenyoni | reverse complement strand
AGTCCCACATCGGGCTCCTTGCTCGGCGGGGAGCCTGCTTCTCCCTCTGCCTCTGCCTGCCTCTCTGTCTGCCTGTGCTCACTCGCTCTCTCTCCCTCTGTCTCTGACAAATAAATAAATAAAATCTTTAAAAAAAAAAAAAAAAAGGGCAGTGATATTTTAATATGTCTGGGGTGGACAGGATTAATGCAGTGTATTATGTGGAGACTGCAAAGCCATTCCTTTACCAGCCTGCTAGTTGTCATGTGACAATGTCTCTTTCCCATGGTTAATATATTAATTTTTATATGGGATGTGTAAAATACTCAGAAGTGCTGAACTTTTTAATAAATTATTAATTGGTTAAATGAAAGCAATCTATTTAACTCCTTTACACATGTCTATGGAACATGGGACAAACACACATACACACTTCTAACTAGAAAAGAGAATGTAGGAACAATCCTATGATAAGTGAATGCCTTAAAATCTATGAACAATCAAGAGAAAAAGAAAAATGAATTAATTTTCACATGAAACAGATGCATTAGGGTAATTAGTTGTTAATTATCAAATATCATCTTACACTCAACAGAATATGGATTAAATACATTATGAACTAACAAATTGGTCTGTGGTTTCCCAAAAGTATGGCTAACAGAGAAGAGGGAGAGGGAGGCATAAATAACATTTGTTAATAGTTGAGCACATGACAAAGGAGTTGACATTATTATATACTTAACGCTTTGTTTAGAATATTTGACTCATATATAAAGTTGTGTGTTTGTTTTTATTTACTTGCAAATATTTAAGTATCTCTTCCCTGCAAGGTACTGTACTAATTATAGAAGATCAGCAGAGACCAGAGTTTTGCCCTCATAAAACTTACCATACAGTGCACAAATAAATTAAAGGTTAGCTTTGTAATTAAACACACACACACATACACACACATTGTATATTTTTATTGACTTATAACTGACACATAGTATTCTATTAGTTTCAGTTGTACAACGTAATGATTTGACATTTGTATATATTATAGAATGTTCACAATAAGTCTAATTGCTCTCTGTGACCTTACAAAGTTAATGCGTTGTTACTGACTATATTCCGCATGCTTTGCACTGAATTCCCATAACTTATTTTAAAGCTGTAAATTTATACTTCTTTAATCCCTTTCAACCATTTCACACCCCCCAATCCCTCTTCCCTTTGGCAAAAACTAACCTGCTCTCTCTGAGTATAGGTTTTGTTGTGTTTTGTTTCAATTCCACTTGTAAGTGTGAGCGTGTGATTGTCTTTCCCTATCTGACATTTCATTTAGCATAATACCCTCAGGGTCCATCCATGTTGTCCCAAATGGTGAGACTTCTTTCTTTTTTTGATGGCTCAGCACTATTCCATTGTATTAAATATACCACGCCTTCTTTATCCTCTCACCCATTAATGGACGCTTAGATTGTTTTCATATCTTGGCTATTATGTATTTTGTTTTCTTTACAATAGGTTTTAAAGGATTCTGAATGATCTGTCCTTAACAAGTGTTACTTGGTCTATACCTGAAGCCAGGTGAATGTGATCTCTCCCAATTAGCTACTATTCATTATTGGATGGCAACAAATGAGTTTTGAGATAGTATTCTAGGGAAGCATTCAAAAGTCTCTCAAAAGCTTCTCCTAAGAACCCTCCTACACTATTGGTGGGAATGCAAGCTGGTGCAACCACTCTGGAAAACAGCATAGAGGTTCCTCAAAAAGTTGAAAATAGAGCTACCCTATGACCCAGCAATTGTACTACTGGGTATTTACCCTAAAGATACAAATGTAGTGATCCGAAGGGGCACGTGCACCCAAATGTTCATAGCAGCAATGTCTACAATAGCCAAACTATGGAAAGAACTCAGATGTCCATCAACAGATTAATGGATAAAGAAGATGTGGTTTATATATACAACGGAATACTATGCAGCCATCAAAAGAAATGAAATCTTGCCATTTGTGACAACGTGGATGGAACTAGAGGGTATTATGCTTAGCAAAATAAGTCAATCGGAGAAAGACAACTATCGTATGATCTCCCTGATATGAGGAAGTCGAGAAGCAACATGGGGGGTTTGAGGGGGTAGAAAAAGAATAAATGAAAGAAGATGGGATCAGGAGGGAGACAAACCATAAGAGACTCTTAATCTCACAAAACAAATTGAGGGTAGCCAGGGGGCAGGGGGTAGGGAGAGGGTGGTTGGGTTATGGACATTGGGGAGGGTATGTGCTATGGTGAGTGCTGTGAAGTGTGTAAACCTGGCGATTCACAGACCTGTACCCCTGCGGCTAATAATACATTATATGTTAATTTAAAAAAAAAAAAACTTCTCCTAAGACTCCAGACTCTTGTGAAATGATGTTTGCACCATGTTGATGTACAGTGCCCAGCCCCTTCGATATGTGCTGTGACCTGAACAGCCTAGCCTGCAACCTTGGAGTTATTTCCCTTCCTCTTTTCTGTTGTATGAATATTTCAGTTTATTTCTAAACCTCTTGTACTTTGTTAAATTCAAGAACAATGAAACAAATTAGTTCTAACTTCAGTAGAAAGCCTTGATATATCTTTTAAAAATATGTATCACCATGAATATTAATATATCTCCCTCTATCTCTAGCTCTCTCCGATTTATGTGTATATCTGAGGAAGAAAGGAAGGGAATGGTATCTTTTCACCAGATACTTTACAAGTAGTGGTTAATTTTCATATACTTCAATCCATGATGCCATAACAGCATCAAACGATTCCTATGAGCATTGAATGCCATTCAAAATTTCACCCAAGTTCACTTAGCTAGAGAGTTGGTGAACAGGGACTAATTGAAATCCAGGATTTGAACTCCAGAATCCAGTGCCTGGATACACTCCAGACAAGTATATCTCTCAGACATCTACGGATTGATTTATCTTCATGAACTTAACACACCATGTATCCAACACCCAGATCAAGGAACAAGGTATTACTGGTCCTCTGAAAGACTCCCTCGTGCTTCCTTCCATCATTTTCCCCTATCCCCACAACAAGGTTTTTTCTAACAGCATCCGTAAGTTCTACCAGCTTTTGTACTTCATGTAATTGGAATCATACAGTATCCAGCTCCTTTCACTTAACATTATAATTCCAAGAATCACCCATATCATTGTGTAGTTGTACCATGTTTTTACTAATTGTTGTATTCCACTAAACATCTGTATGAGTGCATTCAATATATGGATGATGGCCATTTTGGGGGTTTACAACTTTTAACTATTATGGAATGGTGTTATGAACATTCGAGGAAATATTATTAAATAAGGAGTTCACATTTCCAAGGGGTGTATACCAAGGATTGGAACTGCTGTATCATAGAGCGAGCATATGTTCCTTTTTAGTAAATACCGTAAATGACTTTCTTTAGAATTGACTACTGTTATGGAAAGATGACATATTTTTCAACTCTTCCTTCCTGCTTTGAATATGCCCGTTTTTCTAACATACTGCCTCTCCATAACATATAATTCGTTCCCTGCTCAGTCAAGCTCATAGTTCTAGGCTCTTAGAAAGATTTTAGTCTCATTACATCCTATTCTGCTGAGTATCTTGCTGTTGTTGCTTTGGTTTTCTGTATGCATAAAGAATTTGTCTGCTCTCCCAATAAGGGACTATGTGTGGAAGGCATTGAATGGCTGAGCAAGAGAAATGAGACTGGAAAAACCTTGCTTATTGAATTACACTGTGTGGTTTTAAAAATTATATCCTACTTATTTTCCAGAATTTTCTTTGCACCTTAATTCTTTGCTGATAGGCAGCGACTAAGCCTCAGAGGGAATACAGCTTGCTAGGTAAACCGCAAAATTGCATGCTGGGTTGTGTTTCTACAGACTGGGAAAAACTCTGTAAATATCAGCTACTTGAGTCTTCCTGCAATTGAACTTGAAAAAAAAAAATGTGCTTAAAAACATGCAGTGAGGGGCAGCTGGTTGGAAGTCACCTTTCATCATGTTCAAGGAAAGGCTATATCACGGCAGGCAGGTAAAAGCATTGCAGAGTAAAATGTAAGCCAGTAAATTGCAAATATGCAGTAAATTGTAGCTTGAATTCCTTCTAATTCTCACTTCCTTCTACTCATATGCTAAGAATTAAAGATAAATACCATTATATAGCAGTAGCAATCATAAATAATCTTGACAATTGATCTGAAGCTATCCTTAGATAAAGAGACACACTCAAGTTACTTAATTCAATTACATGGGTTTTTAAAAAGATTTTATTTATTTTATTTTAGAGAGAGAGAGAGAAAGACAGAGCAGGGGGAGAGACAGAGAGAGAGGGAGAGAATCTCAGGCAGAGTCTGTGCTGAGCAGGGAGCCCAGTGTGGGACTATGTCCCATGACCCTAAGATCATGACCTGAAGGGAAGTTAAGAGTCAGACTCTCAACTGACTGAGCCACCTAGGTATTTGCATTTAATACATGTAGTCATTTAATTCCAGAGAAAGTATATGTATACCTTGTGTTCTGATGTCAATTGTTTGGATTGCAAATTCAGTTCCTTTGATAGTTTAGCCTCTCTACTCTCAGTTTCCATAACAATCTGCCTATTAGACTGATGTTAAGTTTTAAGTGAGGTAATCCAAGGGGTTTAGCACGGTGCTTTGCATGGACTCTTACTACAGCTTTTAATGACAACAGCAGCAGAGATTATAACAACTATCCAAATATGGGGCTGTTCAGATGGGAGGCCTTTTTTTGAAAAGCAGTGCTTAGCACATGGTAAGTGGTGTATAAGAGTGCGGCATTGTTATTTCTATTATTGTCTTGATGTTGTTTTGTCATGACTATTATTTCTCTTCTAATTTTTGAAGTGTAACAACTTTAGCCATAAGAGGAGACACTTGGGCTGTGGAGATAGTCTCCCCTCCATGGGGGTGAGCCAGGGAAATTCATAGCATTCATAGCTTGGAGTTTTATACCATTCTTTCTTTCCATAACCAGGATTCTGGCAATAATACTGCTGGGAAGACTTTGAATGGAGTTGTATTTCTTTTTTTTTCCACCACTAATGTCTAGAGTACTCAATTAATCAAAGCACCCCCTCCGCATAGATAAATTACAATAATAGCGCAAACGAGGTTTTGAGCAACTTCCATGAGCTGGATGTAATACAGGGTATTTCACATTAAGCATTCCAGCTCTCCAATAGACTGGCAATGTTGGCACTATCTTCATTTCTCAGATGAAAAGTCTGAGGATCACAGAGATTAAAAACTTGCCAAAGCATGAGATGAATCCGCATTGTTCACTGAGTATTTTTCCATTAGATATACTAGAGTTCACTTATCTGTTCACCAGTTGACACCTGGGTTGTTTCCAGTTTTTTGGCAATTATGGGTGACACTGCTATAAAAATATAAATATATGAGTATTTGTAAAAACATGAGTTTTCATTTTTTTCTTTGGTACACCTTTTTCTTTTTTTCTTTTTCAGATTTTATTTATTTATTTGACAGGCAGAGATCACAAGTAGGCAGAGAGGCAGGCAGAGAGAGAGGGGGAAGCAGGCTCCCTGCTGAGCAGAAAGCCCGATGCGGGGCTTGATCCCAGGACCCTGGGATCATGACCTGAGCGAAAGGCAGAGGCTTTAACCCACTGAGCCACCCAGGTGCCCCTGGTATACCTTTTTTCTAAGTGAGAGATGCCAAACTCAGAAAGCTACATGTGGTTTAATTTAAATGACATTTTTGAGGGGCACCTGGGTGGCTCAGTTGGTAAATGTTGGACTCTTGATTTCGGCTCAGGTCATGATCTCAGAGTCCTGGGATCCAGCACCACATCAGGCTCCATACCCAGTGGCAAGTCTTCTTGAGTTTCTTTTCCTCTGCCCTTTCCTGCTTCTGCTCATATATGTTCTCTCTCAAGTAAATGAATAAATCTTTTTTTTTTTTTTAAATAACATTTGGATGGATGGGAAAACAGATTATTGTGGGTCAGGGTCTGAGAGAGGCATTGACTACAAAGAAGGCAGGCAGGATGGTATTTTTGGGTGATGAAACTTTCCTATGCCTCGACTGGATGGTGGTGGTGGTGATTAAGCCACACTTAATCAAAACTCATAGATATGAACACAAAAGGGTGAATGTAACTGCATATAAATTTAAAGAGCAGTAAAGAAATAAATAAACACTCTGCCAAAAGACACACCAGTTGGAAATGGCAGAGCCAGCAAGTGAACTCAGGAAGATTTGTCTCCATAACCCTGTCCATTCTGCTACTAATATAGTCCTTCTGTCAAATTTGCATTGCCTTATCAGGGATTATTACAAAATGAGTTATTATTAGAAGGTTCCTCTGTTTGTACTGTAAATACCAAAATGGAATATTTTATATATCATCAGATAGAATACATCTTAATAAAAACACTGTATCCCTATTTCCATGTATAAATCCACTTTAAGGGTCATCTGGAGTACTACTTGTTTTCAACAGGGAACTAAATAAATTAATGCCTTGGATTTTTTTTTTTTTTAAGAATCAGAACTTTTTTAACATTGAAAAATATTAAATCTATTCCAGTATTCCCATCTGTTCCCCACATCAGATTCTCTCTAAGATAGCAATTATGACTCTAACTCTATAATGCTTTCCTCTCCAAGAACACAGGTTGATGTATGCACCATCTCTTCTTCTAGTCCATTAATCAATAAGCATGCACAGGCACTTAAAGTAATAGTGATGGGGAGTCCTGTTAATACTAAAAAAGTTAATGGTCCTTTTCATCAAGTGCAGGTTAATCAGGAAATTATTTCCCCCCTCATAATTGATAACTATTATAATTCTCTAGAGATTTACTGACATTAACAGGTTGAAATCCCCCTATTATATTGAACAGCAATTTAGAAATCTAAACAGTAGAATAAAAACACAGGATCAGAATGTTGCAATGTTTCCTATCATAAATTGTTTAGTAAATGAATATGCAGATTATTCCGGGCTCACATTGCTTACTCGGATATTTAAAACTACTTAGAAATTCAGTACTTACAATTTATCTATAAATACATTAAACTCTCAAAGAACCTGCAGTATTAATTGTTGACTGGGGATTTCATCAAGCAAACAAATTATTCAGACAGAATAATGTGTGTCCTTGTTTGCTATATTTCCCCAGGAGGTAAAACAATAAATCCTAAACCTTAAAGCCACCAAATTTATTTATCTTCCGCAATAGCTACTTTTTTTTTTTTCTCTTTGGCAATGAACCCAGATGAACCCTGCAAAAAGTAAAGTGCATTGAAATGTGTTGTTTTAAAAAAGACAAAATCTTTTCCTAACTAGAATCTGAAGACTCTATCTCAAAGATATTGAGAGGGTCTTTTTTTTTTAATCAATGACTTATTTTATATGCCAAAATATTTGAGCATGAACACAGAGGAATGAGAAAAAAAGTATTCTTTTGAAGATCTGCTATAGAAAATATCACAAGTTTGTAATCAAGTCATTTATTTATTCTTTTTAAAGAATAGAAAGGGTTGAGCAAGAACCCACTATACAAAGGATACATTTAGGAGTCACTAATCTCCAAGACAACATAAGATAGAACATACCACTAGAGACAGAGAAGTTTGGTAGGTAGTTTCCAAATATCTGGAGGTCAAGGATAGTTAATGTCCAAGCCACTGAAAACCATTGTGCCAGCACTTTTCCAGGAATTTCCCATAGTACCTGGATGCCACAAATGGATCGATGTATTTCATTCAACAAATGGCAGGTTCCATTGGAATTTAATGTATTTACTGGTTAATACATTAAGTCCTATATTTCTGATTTGTTTTAAATATCTAGGCAAGCAACATCAGTCTTGACCAGACTAGAGAGACATTATTGCCAAGGGTAGGTGATTGAAGATTTGAAAGGAACACAATTTACAAATAAACTTGAGAAGGACATTCTTATGCTGTCTAGCAATTTAGACTGTGTTGTGTTGAGAAAAGTGATAAGACAATTGAATTAGACAATTCTTAATTTGAATCAAAGCTGTGAGATTTCGTACGGCTGTGAATTGAAGCAAATTACTCAATGCATATGTTCCAGTTTCTTTATCTGTAAAGTGGGATTAATAGAATAGTAAGAGTTCAGTAGGTGTTCTCTAATTTACTGTATTAGCCACAAGTAGAAACACCGTATATGCAATTGACACGTTTGTGATGTGGATAGTATTAGTACCTTTTTACTTTTTTTGCTACTCTTCTTTTTACCTTATTTACCTTGTTATCTTTTATCTTATTAATTTTCCATTGTCATTGTTGTTGTTCAAACTGAGGCTTAGTGACATTCTCAAGATTATGTATTTGTAGGGGCGTCTGGGTGGCTCAGTGGGTTAAGCCTCTGCCTTCAGCTCGGGTCATGATCTCAGGGTCTTGGGATAGAGCCCTGCATCGGGATCTCTGCTCAGCAGAGAGCCTACTTCCCCCCACCCTCTCTGCCTGCCTCTCTGCCTACTTGTGATCTCTGTCAAATAAATAAATAAAATCTTTAAAAAAATTATGTAGTTGTAAAGTGATAGAGAAAGGATTGGAACCTAAGCAGTCTGGGGCCACAGACTGCACTGCAGACCTTTATACAACACTACAGAACAGAGGGGGTTAAATGAGATCATTGGTAGGACTGCCTAGTAACCCTACTGGCATATGGCAGACACACAGTCCACTGTATAATATAATTAACAACGAAGGTAATAATCTGTATATGCGATGAATAAGAGACTGCAAAATCGGTTTGAGGAAGAATCATTATGGTGTAAAACTGGCCCGAATGTTTAGGGACACCACAGATCCCTCTTTTTATCTATGCCAAGGGTTCCCAATGGCGAGCAATTCTGGCTTCCCCTCCAGGGGACATTTGGCAATGTCTAGAGATGTTTTTGATTGTCATGACGAGGGAGATGCTATTAAACCTCGAATGGACAGAAGCCAGGGATACTGCAAATTATCCTACAGTGCACACATAGCAGCCATCAACCCTCGGGGGGAAAAAAAATTTTCCAGTTTAAAATATCAATTGCTTCACTGTTGAGAAACTCTGATATATGTCATCTTACAATTTTGATTTGTCATGCTAGGTTAGACACAGGCCCTGTATATAGAAAAGTTTATCAAATTTTTATATTTACAGAATTATCTTAAAATTGTGTTAACACAGGATTCCACCAGGGATTCTGATTTTAAAGACTTGGGTTCATCCTAGAAATTTACATTTTCAACAATTCTCACCTTCAGGTAGTTCTGATGGAGGTGTCTCACTGGCCCTGTTTTAGAAGGAAAATCTCCAGTTGTTTGTCTGCTCTATCCAAACTGTGGGCTAGGAAGTGTAGAGGTTTCAGAAGTAGTCAGCCTAATAATAGCTATCAGCATAAACACCATGCTTATGTTTTGCTACTACTCTGGTTCTTCTCAGCCAGCTTCCGTATTAGGCTAGCACCATATCGTTGAAGAGCAAAGACATGTTATAGGCAAGGAAGTGTGAGCTGTGGTCTGACAAGGAGGTGCTAATAACTCCACTGAAACTCGGATTTATTCCCTTCTCTCTGTGCTCAATGGGGAGGGGAGAGAGTGGAAACAGGTGTTAAAAGAATTCAGTGTGAAGCCAAAGTCTGTAGTAACGCCAAGACAATATGTGCTTGAGAAAGAAGGGACAGCAGCTGGCACAGGGAGTAGCATATAAGGAGGCAGAATTGCAGAGAGTTTAAGAGTTTGTAAGTGGCAAGTATGGAGAGGGATTCCAGCTCAGTGCATTTGAAAAATTTTCCACAGGTTACTTAAACTCCCTGAGGCAGTCGTCTTCTATGCCAGCGATATGTTGGAATCACCTAGGGAGCTTTAAAATAAATACCAATATCTGGGCCCCACTGTAGACCAATTAAATGATGATCTCTGGAGATGGGTGCAGAGTATCAATATTCTTTTACTGTTCCCATAGTAATTGTAATATGCAACCAGGGTTGAAAACCACTGCTCGAAATGTTATTTTTGTCTTGTGAGGAAACCACACAATCAGACAATGCACATGAAGATTTCAGCAAGAGATCTGGGGCTAAGCACCCTAAATGTTCGTCATTGTTGTTGCTATTTTTATGATTGTTATTATTGTTGCTGCTGATGCTATTGTTATCCTAGTACTGTTTCTTATTTTATGATCTCGAGGACCTTCTTCACGTCTGTGTCCTCATCTGTAAAATGGAAATAAGTAAGATTCATAGCCCAAAGTCGCTCTAAAAAATAAGGTGACGTGACAATTTATTTGATAGACAGTTCTCATAAATATTAGGTTTTTTTTTTTTTAGAAACTACTGCATTAACTTGCAATAAAGGGAATTTGAAAATCTCCCTAATAAAGATGATATTCTAAGGTGCCAACTGCACATAACATCCTATGTTATTGATATAAGAATATAAGAAATATTTCTTAAAACAAACTATTATTGCTATTATTACCTGGACAAGGAACTGTGTGTGTTTGTGTTTATCTTATTTAAATTTCCAAATAGTCTTATGATGCATTATGTTTCCATTTAATAAATGAAGAGGGCTGCATGCATCGTCATAGGATTAGAATTTGTACCAGTGTCTCTCATGCTGAATTATATCCCATCACCAGTATCTTAGTCTACAGGAGAACAATGGCCTGTGAGATAGAGTTGAATGTGCAACTGAATGTATTATCATCCTTTCTATAAGTGATTTGGCTTGGGAGCTGGCAGTCCCACCCTGCTCAGATGGAGTTCTGAGATGTTGCATGAACACCCATTCTTTGTGCTTGTGGTGCATATAGCTATCACGAAATGGCTGGAAACAATGCATCGAAGTATCAGAGAACAGAGGGTCTGAAATTGGAAAGCAGATCACCTGGAGACATTCCCAAGGCCATGTGTAGGTACACTGGCAACCTGCTATTGCTGACAGGGGTGCCTACGCCAAACTGAGTTAATGGAAAAGAAAAGAACAGGTGATAGAATTTAGTTAGCTTTATTTTTATCAGACATGACATCTCTGCCTTTTATATGTCATGGTCACTGGCATGGCCCTTGGTTAATGGATTAAATCAGGAACTTCAGGTTCAGAGAAATTCTGAGTCTTATCTAAGATCTTTCAGTCAGCTGGTGTTCAAGAAACTGAGTATGACCTTCTTTGCACTCTGACATGTAAGGTCCCAGGCTCTTGCTTACTTAACCCTTACACTTAACTTTGAAATGTTACTTATGACGGCTGGGCAATATGCTATGTATCACAACCGTGGGTAATATTAACTTAGTTTTAACTTGATTGGGATGGGAGCAGGTAGCCCTACAGCTGTTGTTTTTTTTTTTTTTTTTCTTTTTTAAAAAGAAATTCAGAGTATTGTCAAATATTTAGAGTATAGTCACCCAGATCTGTCCAAATTTAAGAAAATTTAAGATAGTATACTTCTGCACTGTAATATTTTTTTTTTTTTTACAATTTATTTATTTATTTATTTGAGAGAGGAGAGAGAGAGCACATGAGCAGGGGCAGAGGGAGAGGGAGAAGCAGACTCCTAGCTGAGCAGGGAGTCCGACGCGAGGCTTGACCCAAGGACCCTGGGATCAGGAGCTGAGTGCAAGGCTGATATTTAGCCAACAACAGGCGCCCCTACACTGTAATACTTCTGAGGTCTAGAGTAGTACTCTCATGTATATAATACCAAAAGTGCTTTGATCCCTGAAATTACCATTGGAGGAGGACAAGGTCCCGATCCTCATTTTGCAGATAAAGGAAATTGAGGTTTCAAGAAGCTAAGCGACTTGTTTGAGGTTATTGGGCTTAATTAGAGGAAAGATAGTGTAGAAACAATAGTGTTTACTCCGTGTCTGGAAAGCTTGTCCTAGAAGCACAGCTGGAAGTGATAGAGCAACGTTTTCTTAGTCATATAACAAGTTTTTGTGTGTTATCTGACAAAACACTAAGTACTAGTAACCAAGGTGTGTATATATTTTTTTCTATTTAACAGGTAGGCTAGGGAGGTTACCTAGTTATATGCATATCAATTATTTATCTATTCTCGATTTTCCTTCAAAAAGAAGGATGGCACATTAGCCAAAATAAATAATAGCATGTGCCCAGACGTGAGGAAGAAATATTAAGATATGGGTATTGCTGGGGCGCCTGGGTGGCTCAGTGGGTTAAGCCGCTGCCTTCGGCTCAGGTCTGATCTCAGAGTCCTGGGATCGAGCCCCGCATCGGGCTCTCTGCTCTCTCGGGGAGCCTGCTTCCTCCTCTCTCTCTCTCTCTCTGCCTGCCTCTCTGCCTGCTTGTGATCTCTCTGTCAAATAAATAAATAAAATCTTTAAAAAAAAAAAAAGATATGGGTATTGCTATGTTGCAATTTCTCTGTGTCCATGTTTCACCTGCCCTTCATTAGTACACAGTTGCCTGGAACTCTCTCTCTGCTCTCTCTCTCTCTCTCTCTCTCTCCCCCTTTCTCTCTCTGTGTCTTTGACTACCACAATAAGTTAATGAACACTCCTTGTTTCACATACTTAAAAACTTTATTTCCCGTTGTGGTGAGAACTTAAAAATCTACTCTCTGGGCAACTTTCATATACAATGTAGTATTGTAATTATAGTCACCATGCTGTACATGACATTTCCAGAATTTATCTTTTTTTGGTCATTGAAGTATAGTTGACATATAATATTATACTAGTTTCAGGTGTATAGCACAGTGATTTGACAACTCTATACATTATGAAGTGCTCAGTGTGGTAAGTGTCGTCGCCATCTGTCATCGCATGAGGTTATTACAGTAGTATTGGCTATATTCCCCACTCTGTACTTGTTATCTTTGTAACTTCTTTATTTTCTGACTGGCAGTTTGTCCCTCTTCATCTCCTTCACCTTTTTCACGCATCCAGCCACCCGTCTCATCTTTGGCAACCACCAAGTTGTCCTCTGTATTAGTGACTATCTCTGTTTTTCGTTTGCTCATTTTTTAATTTGTTTTGGTTTTGTTTTAGATAACACATTTAAGTGAAATCATATGGTATTTGTCTTTATATGTCTGACTGACTTAGCATAATGCCCTCTGGGTTCATCCATGGTGGTACGAAAAGTTAAGATTTCATTCTTTTTAATATTTTTTAAAAGATTTTATTTATTTATTTGACAGACAGAGATCACAAGTAAGCAGAGAGGCAGGGGGAGAGAGAGGAGGAAGCAGGCTCCCTGCTGAGCAGAAAGCCCGATGCAGGGCTTGATCCCAGGACCCTGGGATCATGACCTGAACCGAAGGCAGAGGCTTTAACCCACTGAGCCACCCAGGCGCCCCAAGATTTCATTTTTTTTTTATGGCTAAGTGTCTATGTGCCACATCTTCTTTATCCATTCATCTACTGGTAGACGTTTCACTTGCGTCCATGTGTTCACAGTTGTCAGTAATGCTGCAGTGCACATAGGGATGCATGCATCTTTTCAAATTAGTGTTTTCATTTTCTTTGGGTACATACCCGTAAGTGGAATTACTGGATTGCAGGGTATTTCTGTATTTTTAATTTTTTTAAGGAACCTCCACACTATTTTTCATAATGGCTTTCCTCATGGTTTCACCAAATTTACATTCCCGCCAATAGTACATGAGAGTTCCCTTTTCCCCGCGTCCTCAGATGCTTGCATTTTTCATCTTTTATGTTTTGGAAATGTTAGACCATAATAGCCGTTTTAAACTGCCATAAGCAGTCTTTTAAATATATATACATATATATCAAACCCAATTCTCTCATCTCTCACCCTAGACCCAAGAAACACTTATACGCTTAATGGTGTTGATTTGCAAGGATGATAAATGGGCCCATCTGTCCACACCAACTGGTTCACAAAATGTAAGTGGAGAGTAAGAAAAGTACAAAGGATTGCAGGAGACAATTGTTTCTACTTTTTGAACGTGGCAGACATTTTCAAGAGGGAGTCCCATATTACAACCAAATCTGACCCCTGTTGAAATATAATATAAGTGTTATGTCTTTTATGTGAGTGTTACAGCCCCATCTCCAAAATCTCAGAGAATCCTCGAAGTACTTTGGATGTGTTATCTCTTAACCCTTACAACAAACCTCCAAGGCAGCTGGTGTTATCATCTGTAATTTATAGAGGTTTTCATACTGGAAGTCCACAATAGTAGGTGAACTGTGGAATGTCTAATATAAATGGTCTTTGACCCTTAGGAGATAGGAACAGCTCACATGCCTCATGTTGTTATTTTCCACATATTTTAGTTTACTTTTTAGCTAGTTTGTAATTTTTAATTCTCCCACAAAACTTTCTGAGGATACATATCTGAGGCATGCCTGTAGGAGGGAGAGTGGTGATACCCTACTTCAAAGATCATTTGAAAGGGCAGGAAGCATTTGAAGATGAGTCTCTATAGCCTTTTGTCTGTCTGTCAACCATAAAAATATTTCCTGAATGTTCTTTACATACCAATCAATATGCTGAGTCGTGGTAAAAACTGACCAGATATAGTTTATAATGTCCTCATTATAGCAATCTCTGTATGTGAAACATGGTAATGCAAGGAAGTCATTTATTTATTTAACCCACAGATTTTGAATGAGTGCTTCATAGGTGATAATTGTAGGACTATAATTGTTATATTGGTTATACAGGGTAATCAGGAATGTTTCCTTCCCCAGAGGAGCTGAAGACATATTTTGTAGTGTGTGTATGCATGTGTGTTGGGAAAGGGATTGAAATGTTCATAGCTGAAATATTACATTTTACTATTATTTTTGGATTCATGGACCCAATTCCAAATATACCAGATTGGGGGGTGGGGGCTTCCCCACCTACCACCAAGCAGTTCGCAGACTCCTGTAATGTGTCCGAGAATTCACCTCAGTTTTTACACTCTACCTGGAGACAGCATCATAACCCACAAGTTAAAGTCTCATTCCACAAAGCTACCCTCCACCCCACTCCAGAAGCCATTTGCAAGCCCAAGCTGTCACCTATGATTCTGACCTACGAGCTACAAACTGGCAGTTCTAACACTCCCTTACTTGTACTTTTGATCAACAGGCTATAACTCAGAGGTTCCTAGGACCCTGTCCGTGGTTGGATTAATTTGCTAGAGTGGCTCACAGAACTCAGAGAAACATTTTATTGACTAAATTAGTGGTTTATTAGAAGAAGATATAACTTAAAACAGCCAGTTGGAAGGGTCCTCTAGGGCAAGGTTTGGGGAAGGACCACAGAGCTTCCATGTCCTCTCCAGGTGTATCATTCTCCCAAATCTTCACGTTTACCAACTTGGAAGCTCTCCAAACCCAGTCCTTTTGAGTTTTATGGAGGTTTCATTATAAAGGCATGATGGATTAAATCATTGGCCACTGATGATTGAACTCAATGTTTAATGCCTCTCTCCTCCCAGAAGGTTGGGGGATGGGACTGAAATTTCCAATCTTAATCATCATCTTCTTCTTCTTCTTCTTTTAAGATTTTTATTTATTTATTTATTTATTTACTTGACAGAGAGAGAGAGAGAGACAGTAAGAGAGGGAACATAAGCAGGGGGGTGGGAGAGGGAGAAGGAGGCTTGCCACTGAGCAGGGAGCCCGATGTGGGGCTCAATCCCAGGACCTTGGGATCATGACCTGAGCCAAAGGCAGATGCTTAACGCCTGAGCCACCCAGGTGCCCCGAAATTTCCAATCTTCTAATCACACATTAGATCCCACTTGCGAACAGCCCCCATCCTTGGCTTTCCAAAATCACCTTATTTAACATAACAAAATGCACCTTTATCACTCTTAACACCTAGAAAATTTCAAGGGTTTTGGAAATGGCCAAAATGAGAGCAAAGACCAAATATATGTTTCTTATTCGAAATCACAATATCACAAGTATAATTATCTCTTTCTTAAAAGGTGATACAGAAATGTGGAAAGGGCATTTCAAGGAAATCAAACAATGAGGGAAAAATAGAGGTACAGAGATATTGAGGGTCACAGAAGACTTTGGGGGAGAAAATAACTCTAAGCTGAGTCTTTGAATTCAAGTGGTCTGAATCTCAAAGTGTGGCCCGTCAGCAGCAGTGGCATCTACTGGGAACTCACTAGAAATGCCAAGTCTTGGGTTCCACCCAGGACCTGTTGATTCCGAAAATTCTGGGAGTAGGTACTAGCAATCTGTGCATTAACATGTTCTACTAGTGATACGAATACAGAATAACATTTGAGAGCCCCTGGGACAGTAGATGTTCAAGAGGCAGGGAATATGTGACTATGCATTGGGTGTCCCCTCACGTTCCTCATCTGCAAAATAATACCATTCTTATTTGGCTTTTGTTAGAGTGGAAGCTGATAACTGTAAACAGAAGTCCTTGGTTCAGACCTTTCAAAATGATATTTCCATAAATACTATATTGGTAAATTATTTCATATGCATATTATTACATATAGCATGCATACCATGTTTTATTATGTGGAGAAATACCCAAGAAAATGTAACTATATATAAATGAGCATATGTATGTGAAAATAGATATATTTATATATACACACATACATAGGTTACAAAGCAATCACCCAAATGAGTATTGCCACCTTCAAAGAATAAACACATAAGACTACCTACTTTTCTACTATATTTTGTTGTCCAAAAGCCTAGATACCTACAGTGCTATTTATGTAGGTGGGTAAGTAGGTAGATGGGTAGGTAGAGAGATAAATCAGTAGGTAGGTAGATAGGTAGGTAGACAGATAGATAAAACCACATATAACAAAATAGGACAACTTTTGATTTAGTTAGTGGGCTGTGGATATTTTTTGGTAATTATTTCTGTATGTTTGATGATTTTCATAAGAAAGTTTTAGAGAAGGAAAAAAAAAGTCTATTGGCTTCACCTTTGTAAGCTATTTTCAGAGCATTTTTCCATGATATAAAAATCAAATTCACTACCTCATTTTTTTTTTTCAGAGCATTTAGGTATTGTCTAGTGGCAAAATATCCACATAAGTCATACATCCTAGTTACTTGGAACTTTTTTTCTTAAGACTTATTTATTCATTTGAGAGAGTGAGAAAGCAAGAGAGGGAGAGAACACAAGCAGGGGGGAGGCAGAGGGAGAGGGAGAAGCAGACTCCCCACTGAGCTGAGAGCTCCACAGGGGGCTCAATCCCAGGGCCTGGAGATTCTGACCTAAAATGAAGGCAGATGCTTAACCATCTGAGCCACCCAGGCAACCCTACTTGGGACTTCCAAAGGATGCATCATAAAGCAGTGATTCTCAAACTTGACTTCATGTTAACCCACCAATTTTAAAAGTTACTGATGCTCAAATCCCACCCATAGAGATTCCAATATAGTCAGTCTGATGTGGAACTCAAGCATTGCTTTCCCCAAGTTACTCCAAAGTGTACTCAGTGTGGCAAAACATTGCTCTTAACACCGTTCAAAGGCTATTAGCATACTTTAAAATAGAATGATTCAATTCAACACTAGGTTCTAGAGATAAATACTTCAAAATGAGTGTGAATGAGTGCTAATCTGAAGGAGAGTCGGTCTGGCCAAGGGGAGTGAGGGAAGGAGACCATTCATTTAAGAAAGGTTATCAATTAAGTTTAAAGCAGTAGCCACTCCACATTATAGTTCTTCCTCTTTTGTATGAAACATGGAGTAGAACAAAAAATAGCTATAAAAGGAATTGTTATGTCATGAGCACAAAAAAGCTTTAACAAGTCCTCTGGGAGCAATTAAGTTAAATATCTGGAGGAAAGAAAAATAATTGTTTAACATAGTTTCAATATATATACATATATATAAACATGTATATATACATATATATATCTATATAGAAATAGAAATATATACATATATATGTATATATATATATGCCTCTTGGTTATGCTTTTTCTGGAGAAGCTTGATATACATACTTATTTAATTTTATATTTAGTTATATACAGTATCAGTATTGACAACACAGAGAGGTGAAACCAATGTGTGAACACCAGGATTTTTTAACTGCTCCTCCAACTTAACCTCAAAGGCCAAAGAAAAGATGCACACACCCATTCTCAAAGTCCCCTTCCTTCTCACTGTCTCCTGTCTTTCACACACTCACATTCACACACACAAATATATACCCTCTCTCTCTCCTTCTGGCTTTCAAATGCATACATAAACACGAACACACTTGCCTACACCCCACCACCACATGCCTACACATACAAACGTCAGTATCCATGTAGAATAATAAATATTTCCATGTATTCTTTCAAATACTACTTTTGATTAAATCTTGACTCCCATATGTATTTTTTTCCCTAAGATTTTACTTATTTTTTTGTCAGAAAGAGAGCACAAGCATGGGAGTGGCAGACAGAGGGAGAAGCAGGATCTGCACTGAACAAAGGAGCCCAATGCAGGACTCGACCCCAGGACCCTGGGATCATGATCTGAGCCAAAGGCAGGCCCTTAATGGACTGAGCCACCCAGGCATCCCTCCCATATGTATTAACATGAAAACATTGTTTTTAATATAGTTTTGATTCCAAGTTCTTTGAAGCAAAGATCTAATTTATTAGTTCTTCTGGTTCAAAAATATTAACAGCCTGCTACAAGGACACACATCTGATTTTAAGTAATTGCTTGGCATATAATATGGCATTGGTTGTACATGTGCAATTTCTGTTCTCTCTCCTTATGTGTTTTTGGTTATATTCTTATTTCCCCTGAATCTGAAGATTCTGAACAGTCTTCAGTTGAAGCATATTTTAGTACTTGTAGTGACATATTTTACCAAAATTATTAATACTTCATCAAAAATTAGCAAAAAGATACAACTTTGGGTAGTTTTTCTTTTTTTTTTTTTAACCAGTCATTCACACCTTCTGCTGAAGGATCACACTCCCATAAGTTTGTTGACAGTAAAGATGTCCACCAGTGTTTAAACTACTTCCTGTAACATGGAAAGATAGAAGAAAATTTTTAAAAGAACAGAGAGATCACTTCCAAAAATATGACCATAGGGAACCATTCTAAGCAGTGCTTTCAGCTATTTCGGGAGAGACATGGTTTGGGAAATTAAAAGTAGAGGAGAGAGGAAAATGGAGTGTAGGTGAAGAAGGGGAGAGAATCATGGTTTTAAGAGGCAACAGAAAAATGTCGTCTTAATCATTCATTCATTCATTCATTCAAGATTATTGAGGACATTCTTTGTGAGACATTAAATTAGGTGTTCGTGAAAGTTTGCCAAAATCATGTCTAATATCAGCCACAGGTCACATTCTTTTCATAAGTGTTTACTGAGCACCTACTATGTATTTTAAGCAAAAGAAGGTAGAACGTATTTGAACCCACACATGATATCTGAGAATTTTTGCTTTGCTTAGGTATGCTATGAACCATCCCTAATTTTAAAGGCCATGGGCATTTTCAAAAGAGAAAGGCAGCCTAAAATTCTGAAATGCCACGTTCCCAAAATCAATTGAGGAAGGACTACACATGTGGAAAACGATCCCAAAAAAGTACTGATAAGTTCTGCCACTAACAATCTCCAGGAATAGGGTATGTTAAGTGACTCAATCTTACATATAGTTTACTCACTCCCCTTTTTTCCTAATCCTTTTCCCTGTCTTGATGTTCTTGCCACTGTAACGTATCTATTTTTAATCTCAGCCTTCAGAAGGTTAAGAGGAAAAAAGAAATATGAGACTATTTCAGGGTAATTTTGCCTGTTGGAAGAATTTCAACACCAAAGTTTTAATCTTGATCCACTGAACAAATATTTAATTATAATAATAGCTAACATTTAATATGTAGTTACTAAGTGTCATGCAATTTACATGCTATATTAGTTTTCTATCGCTGTGTAAAAACTTGCCATAAACTCAGTGATTTAAAGAACACCCATATATCAGCTGGGTCAGAAGTCTGGGCAGACTTGGCTGGGTTTTCCACTCAGGATTCTCACAGGCTGAACTCAAACCCTAGGGAAGGATCCACTTCCACTTTCTTTCAGGCTGTTGGCTGAAACCAGTTCTTTTCCACATGGCTGTCGATTTGAAGCCCCTACTTTCCTACACTGGCTTATGGCTGAAGGCTTTGCTCCTGGAGGACTCCCAAATTCTTTACTACAGAACCCTGTTCATCTTTCTGTCTTCAAAACCTTCAATAGGGTGTCAAACCCATGTCATGCCTCAGATCTGTCTGATTTCTCCTGCCAGCACCAGGAGAAAACTCTCCTTTTTAAAGAACTCATGTGAGTAGATCAGACTCTTCTCCCTAGCCCCCAGTAATCTTCCTGTTTCAAGAACAACTCATTAGTAACCTTAATTACATCTGCAAAATCCCTTTGTCGTGTAAAGTAACATAATGGCAGGGGTAACACCAGAGGGTAAAAGCCATATGGATTACTGAGAATCACATGTACTTTAACTCTAGTCTTTATCACTAGCTATTAAATTAAGTATCACTATTCCCAATTTTCAGAATGATCCAAGGTCACATAATTATTAAGTACCATAGCAATGGTTTGACCCCAGGTCTTTTCAATTCTAATGCTACTGCTTTTTTTTTTTTCACAATTGCACAATCAACAAAACCTTTAGAACACCTACCTATGCTATACTATAGTCTAAGGCTTAAAAAATGAATAATGCTTTTCCTTGCCCTCCAGGAGCAAAAAAAATAGCAGATTCCTCTTTCCTTAATCAGTGATTAAATAATCCCTAATGCTTACTATGTGCTGTTTTAAGAGCTTTGCTCCCATTAATTTATTTAATCCTCACAATAACTTTATGAAATAACTACTATTAAAATCCCCAAGGTCAACCCAATTGTTGTACATGGCAAAGTTTTAATTCCATCACAGGCACTTGGGCTCCAGAGTTCATGTTTTTAACCACAATGTAGACTGCCTTGGAAGGATCCCTATTCAAGTTCTATATTTAGGTGCCAATCAGATAATACAAATGGATGTTCCACACACCACACTATGTTTTGTTTGCAATTTAAAAATCCATTTTTATGTTATATTTCAATGTAAAAGCTCCTTATTCTCAAATATGGACTTAATGCTTCAGAGTTGTCAATATTTGAAATATCTAAGGCTCTAACAACACCGTGCTCACATTCTTTCATAGCTACAATCCACAGGGGCTGGATGGTTACCTCCTACCTGCCCTTAGATACAAATCCTAATTTTCCATAATCCCTGCTAATCTCTGTTGTCTCCCATATATTAAAAGAGCTTATTACCATTAAATAACCCCCACTAAAACTGTTGTTTGCTTTTAGTAGAGATTTTTTTCCCCTGTCCTTACCAGAAGTAGGAAATCAGGAAGGAGAAATGCCAACAGCAAACTTTTAAGTCCTCCTCCTTTGATTTTGTTAGTTGCCTGCTGACCTTAGACATTTATGTTGGTTGGCTACCTTTTGTTTTACCTAAAGGCCATTCTTTAATTGGATTTAAGAACTCTATACCATCAAGTCAAAGAAAATATCGGAATAAGCTCTGATTTTAGGGTTTGAGTGAGACAAAGGAGCTATTTCAATCTTAAATTCAGCCACTAGGAGGAGGAAAACTGCTTTCCAAATGTATGTTATTATATCTCCTTTTAAAGTTAACTTTACATTTTAAATGTTAAATTTAAATTCACGAGTACTTATATCATCTGAGTTTGTGGTGATGTTTATCGTTTGTCTCTGCAATGTTTCTTTGTGAATTAGTCAATTCCCCTACATATCGTCCTTTATTTCTAACACTTATGTTTAATAATCTTTGCGTTGCCTTCCAGAAAGCATTTTGCCCATGAAATTTGAGCTGCATTCAGGGAAAACAGAGGTAGTAACCCAGTGGCAGAATCAGTAGGCTTTATGGTTGAGAAGCCCACGCATTTGTGTTAGATAAATGTCTCCCCACCTGGTTTTTGTTCAGTCGTCCACCGATATAAAACCTCACAGCAGCCACATCTGTATTCAGCCACAACTCTTTGTGAAAGGGACAGCTTGAGAACCTATTAAAAATACATTGTTACTATGAGTATTTTGTTCCTCTTTGCTATATAATAAGCTGAAAACTACAGTAGGTGAGCATTCTATGGGGAAGACTGCTGTTCCTTTTATTGACTTTATAGCCACACAAACTAATAGAAAATGCATTTTATATCACACAGCTGAACTCAGTCACGCCGAACTCAACAGGATGGCATATTTTCCCCACACTTAAGTTGTAAATGGCAGGCTGGTTTACAGTAAATATCTGGGACAATAAAACGTCACTTCTTCATAGAGTTTTATTATTAAAAATACCTGCGTGGCAAATAGTATTTAGAATTTTTTACCATGAAGCTAATGTGCATTATAGAAAACATGAAAATTCTTACAAGTCAGTATATAGAAAATGGAAATTTATTTTTCCATATTAACTTTGTGTAAGCAATGATAGTTGTTGTTACTATTTTTTAGTAATTTTCACTATTCATAAACATAAAATTTAATAATTTGCTAGCTAAATGTATCCAATACTTTTCCTACTGAAGACATTTAAATTTTTTGTTATTTAATATTCTTTATTTAACCAGTACATCCAGAATAGCATTCCACCATGTACTAAACATAAAAATAATTAAGGATATGTTTACGTTCTTTATTTTACTTATTCTGTACAATTAAATGGTCATGGAAATTGCAGAATCTTGTGTGAAAATGTGGGAGATATGATGTTAAGATAAAATATAGGCATAGATGTAAATGTAGACTGTGACTATAACTATGTCAATCTATTTCTTATGCAAAGGGCAAAGAACTAAAATAGAAAATGGGCAAAAGAAGCAGTGATTTGTTGAGCTGCTAAGACTGTGAGGAATTTATTTTCTCTATTTCTAATGTGATAAAAAAAAAAACTGCGTAACATAAAATTCACCACCTTAACAGATCAGCCATATTAACTCTACACACCTTGTTATGTCACAGATCTTCAATGTCTTTCATCTCACAAAACTGAAACTCTATACCCATCGAACAAAGACTCCCCGTCCACATCCAGAACATGGTAACCGCAATTCTATTACATGACTTGGATTTTGACTTATTCTAGGTACCTCATATGAGGAGAATCATGCAGTACTGAGACTTTTACAAGTTTTTACTAAATATCCCAATACATTCACTTTCTTCTCTCGCTCTTCTTTCTTGTCATTTTCCCATCCTTTATTTTGTTTCTTTTAGAAAATATTCACTGTGATTCACATTCCCTCAGAAAATCCTTAGTGTGCCGCTCTGTTTTGTTCTTTCAATTACAATTCTAGATATAGAGCTGTATGCTCCCGACTGTTACTACTTATGTTGCTGTTGTTTTATTAGCAACAGTAGTATTGCTATTTATAATCATTTCAAAGGAAAAATGATCATTCCAAAGATAAATGTTGAATAAGGAATATAACTATTAACTGAAAATTCCTTCTGATTTAGATTTCCATGTATGTCTTTATATGTTTCATCTTCTTATTGGGAGCTTTAATAGTTATCTAAATACTCATATGTGTAGTTTTTACATCATATTTTTATCTTTTTTTTTAAAGATTCTTATTTATTTGACAGAGAGACACAGCTATAGAAGGAACACAGCAGAGGGAGTGGAGGAGGGAGAAGAAGCGCCCCCACCCCCCACCCCAGCAGAGCAGGGAGCCCGATGCTGGGCTTGATCCCAGGACCCTGGGATCATGACCTGAGAGGAAGGCACATGCCCAATGACTGAGCCACCCAGGCGCCCCTACACCATATTTTTAGTCTACATCAAAACATTCCTGAAAAATCATTAAGATAGTTTTGTTAGGGTGATTACATAATTTATACTCCAGAAATTATGAGGGAAAGTGGACACTGTCATTAATTATACCAGAAAAATAGACATAAATTGGAACTATCCCAGGCAAACCATGAGGAATGATCTCCTTCACACTTGCCAAAAATCCCCTGTCATGACCTTTGCTTTCTGGTGTTGCCATTTATCAATGTAAGACAGCAAATAAATGAAAAGCCATAAAGGGTCATTTTGGCCACCCATTGACTCATTGCATTTCCAAAAATACAGTAATACATTCAGCATTTTTTTTTAATGAAAAGGATGCCTTTTAAGAAGGGGGTATTTACCAAAGTTTTACATTCCCTCCAGCAGCTGTTCTGAACAGTATTGCCCAATGAGTCAAGAGGAGCTGGAAAGGAAAAGGGAGATGGTCACAAATTGTAAACAATGAAGTGGGAATAACCACATCTATTATAATAATTTTTTTTTAAATCTCTCATTATATGTTCATAGATGTGAGTCAAACATGGGACATTACATAGCAGGTGTGTTTCCAGGGTAGAGGAGGGAAATATTGTTAGGGAATATTGGTGTAGAATTGATAAAATTCTAAATTCAATAATTTTTATCTAAAGTCCTTCAAACTCCAGCCCCATCTATGTTTCTAAATTTGTCTCTCATTTTTCCAAATATAAGCCCCAAAGTAAGTATACATTCCCCTGCTTCTCATTTTATGCCTACTTCTCTTTTTATTTTTTATTTGGAAAATCCAAGTTTTAGATGGAGATCACCTTCTCGATTGAACTTTACCCAGTTTATTCAATTTTTTTTATTGCACCCCTTGTCTCCTCACTTGTCCCACCAACATACACTCTGATCATGTGAGAGACCCAAGACCCATTGTTCAGACACAACTGCAATTTCCAGAAGACATAATTGACATATATATACAAAAAAAAATCTATAAAAAATAATTATCCTACTGTTGGAATTTAGGTTATTTATATTTTCTTTCTATTAGAAAATGTTCCTTAATGAAAAGAAGAACGGAGATTCCTATATCACAAAGGAGAAAACTTTACAGCTTCTCCCATAAAAAACTGAGATAGGATCTATATTTTAGACAGAATTACTTAAAAGTCCTGGCTTTGGTTTAAGTTCACATCTTCCATTGATTTAAAGTAACTCTTTATGTCTTTTTCACTTTTAGCCATAAACATACCCTGATAGGAACCGAGAACCAGATACACAACCTTTTAGGACCAAGACTAAGATCTTGATTTCAAAGAGGCTGAGTATCCTGAAATAGTGCTTCTCTTTCACAGTGAAGTAATTAAGATATGGCCCCAGGAAAGACGAACTATAACAATGTCCCACAGACTACCTTCTCCCCATAGATTTGACATAAATTTTATAATATGAAAGAAGGGGGAAAATGGAAAATAAGAAATGGGTGGCTATTATTATTATTATTATTATTATATAAAATCATGTATTTTTCACATGTTTTTATCCTTCTTGTTAACAAATATTCAATGACATTATAGTCATTATTACTTCATTCTGGATTATCACTTATTCATACGGAAGTCCCTACCCTACTTTGGGGGTCTTGAATTGGACTCACCCCTCAGTTAGCTAGGTTAAATATTTCAATTATTTGTTCATTTGTTTATCTTTTTTTCTGGAACGTACATATTGATTAGGTTTTCTGAGTTTTTGAAGGGCTTAGAAATACCTTTGTATCACTATTGCATGTGAATTGAAAATTTCGCTAGGATGAAACTTGGGGTCCATATCTTGTGCACCACGATAATCAAAATAGTTACTCCATTATATTGTGACATGTAGTGGTGCAGATGGAGAATCCGAGCCAAGATTTTTATTTTTTGATGTCTAATATTTTCTACATTTAGCTGTTTTCAGATAGTTTCTTCTACAAATGGGCAATTTTCCTTCAGAGATACACACTTAGGGTCACCTGGATGGCTCCGTTGGTTAGGCAACTGTCTCTTGGTTTTTGCTCAGGTGATGATCTCCTGGGTTGTGGGATCTAGTCTGAGTGGGGCTCTGTGCTCAGTGGGGGTGTCTACTTGGGATTCTCTCTCCCCACAGTGGTGTGTGGACATAGGCGCTGGTGCACTTTCTTTTATCCTTCTCTCTCTCAAATAAATAAATAATTTTTTTTTTAAGAGAGATACACTTAATAGTCTTGTTTCAATAGTGTTGCCAAATAGTGTGGGATCTTTCAGTCTGTCTATTTGAGTTTGCTGTAGCAAAGGATGATATTCTGTATAAACATTGGCTGGCCATAACTACCCTTCCAAGGTTCCACTAACTACCCTTCCAAGCAGTGAGGGTTTTCTTTTTTAAATTATTTTCTTTTTTTTTTTTAATTTGAGTATCCCTAACACACAACATTACATTACTTTCAGGTGTGCAACATAGTAATTCCACTTCTCTAGACTTAAGTTATACTCACCACAAGTGTAGCTGCCCTGTGTTCAGTGAGTTAAGTAAATTTATTTTATTCAGTTAATAAACGATATAAACTAAGAACTTTTTCTTCTGTTTTCATTTCTGATTATTTTCACTGTATCTGAGATATTTCCTCAAACTTTTTCTCCATATTCCAAAATCCATTATTTGTAAAATTTGTGCTGTTAATGTAGCTACCTGTTATAATGTGCTACCTGTAAATGTACAGAAAATATAATATTTAATTCCTTGATGTCTTATTAATCTGTATCAGCTCTTTTTACCTCTACACTGTCTTACTGTATATTATCTTTTATTTCAGTTAAATCATATTGTCTTTATATTTTACGGAGTAAACAAAACAGACATGGCTGAAATCCATTTCTATTCCCTGCAGACCTTTTTTTAGTGACTATATTTTTCTTCCACTTCTGGAACTCTATACTCATTTTTATGCTAAACATTTCTTTTCCTTTTCTACATTGGAGTAAATCTTAGATCTTAGTGATCTAGAATGTTTAAGAAATAAAGAAAGTTGGTGTGTTTTTAATCATTTCATCTCACTTGCATGTTGTTGGAGCATACTAAAGAGTAGTCTTGGGGCACCTGGGTGGTTCAGTGGGTTAAGCCACTGCCTTCAGCTCAGGTCATGATCTCGGGGTCCTGGGATTGAGTCCCGCATCAGGCTCTCTGCTCAGCGGGGAGCCTGCTTCCTCCTCTCTCTCTGCCTGTCTCTGCCTACTTGTGATCTCTGTCTGTCAAATAAATAAATAAATAAAATCTAAAAAAAAAAAAAAAAAAAAGAGTAGTCTTAGTTCTCAGAATAGAAACCTTATAAGATAAAGATGCCATGGATCTTGGGAAGCCAGCATGGCTTATTACTTCTGTGTGCGTGTGTGTGTGTGTGTGTGTATGTGTGTTTGGTTTGTTAATTTTTTTTTTTTTATCATCATCATCATCTTCATATTGTCTGTGGATGGTTGAACTGCAACCATTAACAACTATCTAACTTGTATCTAGAATGAAATTGTACATTGATATCCCATCAAAGAAATATCTTTTTTTATTTTTGCTGATGCTGTGATGAAGCATAATCTTTTTATGAATTCTTTGGGTCCAGTGTGTACCCATGTGGCTAGTCATCTCTCCTCGTATTAGGATAAAACTGCTCTTTCAGGTAACTTTAACAACATTCCAATTTAAAAATAGTTGCATAATTTCCCAGTTGTTCCTTCGAAAACCACTACCACTTTGGCCATCATTCTAGCCATGGTGGCAACCATATCTCTTTGAGAAACCACTTCCTCAGAGCCCCTGCCCCAAAGATGGCCTCCTTTTCTAAGTGGCATGCACACTTCAGCATGTCTTGGCTCGGCTCATTCCGGCAGCCACTAGGGTAAATAACATGCTCTCACAAGCCGTCCAAAGCAGTCAGCACAATGTCGTAGCTCATTATGGTCATTCCACAGATTTCTAAGAACCATAATGACCGAAGGACATTCACATACACGTTAATCTTAAATCCTCACCTGTCGTCTTCACTTACCCATGGGTGGGTGCTCACAGCTTTCAGAAACCCTTCCATTTACATGTTAGCTGTCCAAGACTCTCTCTCTTTCTCATTCTTTTCATTGAAATACATTTGATACAGAACACTGAATAAGGTATATAACATGTTGATTTAATACATTTCTACATTTTAATACATTTATTGTCCTTATAATGTTAGCTAGCACTTCTGTGAAGTCACAAAATTGAGGGTAATTTCCAAATGGTTCTTTAATGGACTGATATAATCTGAATGCAGCTGAGCAGTGTATGGTTAGATAAATAAAACACTTCAGTTAGAATTGCTAACCGAGAAGGTGAGCAAAATTCAACCTTTAGTGATTTAGAGATTTTTTAAAGATCTGGTAGTATATGTATGTGTATATCTATGAATATTTGTGCTTTCCTTCTGTGAGTTTGAAATTTCTTAAGATACTAGATTTGGGGGAAAAGTATTCTTTTTTTTTAAGATTTATTTATTTATTTGATGATAGAGATATCACAAGTAGGCAGAGAGGCAGGCAGAGAGATGGGGGGGGGGAGCAGGCTCCCCGCTGATCAGAGAGCCCAATGTGGGACTCAATCCCAGGACCCTGAGATCATGACCTGAGCCAAAGGCAGAGGCTTAACCCACTGAGCCACCCAGGTGCCCCAGGGGTAAGTATTCTATGCTGCTAGTGTTTTCTTTGTTGTTCTTGCTTCCAAAAAATGAAAAGCAAAACTTGTGTATTAGTGCAATACACTCTGACATTCATTCTTGAAATCTGATATTCTTAGGGTTTTTATCATCCATTCTAATTATTTGTATCCCCTATTTGTGACTTTTTAAGTTGGTACATATAGATGTGGAACTGATTGTGTATATCATTAGACATCTTCAAATAACTTATGTAAAAGATGGGTCACAAATAGAAGAATATTACAAACAATTTGAAACATATTTTTATTAAAAAAATAATCTGCCCTGAGATTCATAGATTGTTCCAAAAGGAGGATGCTTAAGTCATTCCTTTTAATTTCAACATAGATTCCCATTAAATAAATCAGAAACCTAAAGCCCAAAGAAGAGAAATACCTCCTCCATGTCTCCTAACTTATAAATTGGAACACATTAATCTTCACTACTGATTTATCATTCGTTTTTATACCTGACATTAAAATGACTGTAGGAATTACAACAACCAAATAAACTGCTGTATATATTATTGAAATATATGTGGTCATTAGGAGGGGACTCAGTAAACCTTTATACATAAATCCAGTGGAATGCTATGCAGATAAAAATAGATGCTATAGCTAGTTTCACCCTGATAATTTAAATTCAATTTATATTGTAGATTATATATAATCTATAAAATAGTATAATATAAAATAGTACATTAGACTAAGCCCATTTATGAGAATCTTGTGTTTTACACACACACACACACACACACACACACACACAGATAAATTCTGAGATTTTTTTATCCTTAACATTAGTTTTTCTATAGTGGATATGAAAGAGAAAATAGTCTTCTCTCTGCTTTATTACTTAATTGCCTTTATGGTTTTCTTCTCTTTTAGAACATTTCAGGGATTGTCTTTCTTAGTTATCCCTGATGCACCACTGCTGGCATATGGTAATTTCAATATCTTTTTTGCATTGAATAAATATATATCAACTGAAAATAAAGTGTGTATTTGGGAATTCTGTGTGCAAACACACTCTGTCATCCAGTTTCTCAATTGCAGGTTAGAATTTTTAATGAACCTCATTTTGGAAGGGAACATTAGGTTTGAATAAAAAAGTAATGTATAGTGTTTGTAGAAAGAGGTAATTTATAGGGGAGGTGTGCTTATATCCCTACTTCTACAGTTCTGAAGAAAAAAAAATCAGAAGGAAGCAAGCTGAATTATTTTAAGTTTTATGTCATAAGCCATGCATTGGATTTACCCTGGAGATTAGCCAGATTGCCAATAACCATTGGTTTAAATTTATGAGTCCATAGAACTCCTGGCTTTGTATGTAGCAGGAGAAAACTCAATTTCCCCTCAATTGTGTCATCTTGTGCTATACTGAGTAAGGTAAGTACCAGCTAAGCACTGCTGACAATTGAAAATCATGGAAAGTACCAACTCCGCTTCCTGTCTCGTGTGTGTGTGTGTGTGTGTGTGTGTGTGTGTGTGTGTGTTTATGCATTTGTCTTATTCTTAAATTATCTTCAACTTAAAGTGGTTGTAAAATACAACTAATGAATTGTACTGCCCAGATATTCCACAGTGATCATTTTGTTATTATAGCAGCCTTTTCTGTCATTTCCATTACTGTGCATGTTTCCCTCAGATTTTAGGCCAATATTTTATCTGTTGGAGATCACAGACCTTATCATCAGGAAACACTGACAGTTACACAGAAGATTCACCAAAATATCAGATAATGACATCAGTTCTTCTTTTTTAAATTGTCTTACATTTTTATTGATCTTTGTACTAAAATAGTATTTCAGTGTATTTTTCATTTTTATAGAGCTTTACGTATTACCAAGTATTTCCTTATATGGCATCAAGTTTAATCCTCAGAAACTGTAAGCTTAGTAGATCAGTACTACTGTAGAATTAATGAAGTTGTAAGAGCTTAGAGTATGACTCGATGAAAGTCATTCAATTTACACACTAGCAAAACTGGGGCTACAGTCTGTGCTTTTCCGTAATTAATAACCACCATTTTTGATGCAGTGCTTAACACTTCACAAAGTCCTTGGCAAAGATTGTTTTATTTAGCTCAAAATCACCCTATGAGGAAGGAATGATTAACATTCCAAGTTCATAGTAACTGAGGCCAAAGTTGGAGGAGCAGCAGAAATCCTGCTTTCAGGGGACGCCTGGGTGGCTCAGTGGGTTAAGCCTCTGCCTTCGGCTCAGGTCATGATCCCAGGGTCCTGGGATCGAGTCCCACATCAGGCTCTCTGCTCAGCGGGGAGCCTGCTTCTCTCTCTCCCCCTGCCTGCCACTCTGCTTACCTGTGCTCTCTCTCTGTGTCCAATAAATAAATAAAATCTTAAAAAAAATTTAAGAAAAAAAAAAAAAAAAGAAATCCTGCTTTCAGAGTCCACTTTGCATAAACCGGAAACTATAAACCTAAACTTATATACTTTTCAGTACTCAATATTGATAATCGGTTAAAACAATAAATAAAGTTGTGGCAGTATACTACTCTGATTATAATATCATTTAAGAAATAAACCAGTTACTGAAGTGAAGCATAAATACATAATACTTCAGTATTATGTTCAGCATAATACTGAAGTATTCAGCATAAATACTGAAGTGAAGCATAAATGAAGTGCAAAAATCTTAAGTGTCTATCTTGGGAATGTTTCACAAAGGGGAAACATCTGTATAAATATCACCCTGAACAAAAATCAGAATGTTATCATGCTCCACATCTCTCCTTCCCACCCCTAGTCATCATCACAGATGATGTGATCACCTCTCTTTTAACAATAACTGTCTAACTACTAATACCATAAATTATTGTTTTAAGATTTTATTTATTTACTTGACAGACAGAGATCACAAGTAGGCAGAGAGGCAGGCAGAGAGAGAGAGAGGAGAAGCAGGCTCCCCACTGAGCAGAGAGCCCGATGCAGGGCTCGATCCTAGGACCCTGAGATCATGACCTGAGCTGAAGGCAGAGGCTTTAACCCACTGAGCCACCCAGGTGCTCCAATTTTGACTTGATATCTATTGGACTAATACAGTACTTTTTTTGGCTTTGTCTTCTCTTCAGTTTTTTTATTAGACCTGTGCATATTATTGCAGAAAGCCATACTTTGTTCATTATCTTTCTTGTAGAGTATACCAGCATGTGAATATTCCATAATTAATGTAACTGTTCAGTTGCTGATGGGCATTTTAGACATTTTTAGGTTAGGACTGTTATGAATGGTATGGCTATGTAAGTTTTGTAATAACATTTTTCGCACATATATATACACATCTCTGTTAGTTATAATCCTAGCAATGGAAATACTGGGTCATATTGGATGTATATGTTCAATATCAGTAAATATGATCAAAGAGTTTTCTAGAATAGGTGTGCCAATTATACTCCTACCTGTATTATGTGAGAGTTCTTTTTCACAGCATCATCAATGCTAGGTATCTTCTAGTTTTTAATGTTATTATTTTAGCCATTCTTTTTTTTTTTTTTTTTTTTTTTTTAATTTGACAGACAGAGATCACAAGTAGGCAGAGAGGCAGGCAGAGAGAGGAGGAAGCAGGCTCCCCACAGAGCAGAGAGCCCAATGCGGGGCTCGATCCCAGGACCCTGGGATCATGACCTGAGCCGAAGGCAGAGGCTTCAACCCACTGAGCCACCCAGGCGCCCCTATTTTAGCCATTCTTATTAGCACATAATGTTATATTGTTGATGTTAGTGTGGAGTCTTTCTTCAAATATTGGTGGTTATTGGATATTATTTTGGGGAACTCTCCTATGGAAGTCATTTGCCAAGCTTTTTGTGGTTTTGTTTTGCTTTTTACTGAATTATCTCTTTTGTTTTATTGAAATGCAGTTCTTTATTATGGGTAGAAGAAGAATAAAAGTTCTGTGTGTGTTTGTGTGTGTAGTGTTTTGTCTTACTCTTTGGGTTTTCTTTTTACTCTCTAGGTGGAATCTTTTTATAAGGTGGCGCTGTTAATGAAAATTCTGTACAGTTTACTAATCTTTACATTTTACTTAGTTCTTTTCATGTCTTATTTAAGAAATAGAAATCTTAGAACTCGTGTTGTGTACATATAAAAATATATAGTGAATTCTCCATGACTATTGATTATAACAGTAGTAACTACATTACTGTAATTATTATTATTATTATTCTCTTTAAAGCCAATAATCATGGAGATTTCGTGTTTTTACTCTTTCTGTCTCTCTCCACTCTTCATGCATTTGCCTATGTCCCCACTTCTTGACCAAAGGATATCTCTTAGTATTATTTTCAGTTCTCTGACAATAAAATCTATGTTTTTATATGCTTCGGAATCTTTGTGTGAAAGACATTTTCTCTATATACAGAATTCTAGTTTGCTGGTTATTTTCCTTCAGTACCTAAAAATATGGCATCCTGTTAAATGGTGGCTTTCATTTTTCTATTTAAAAGTCAAATGTCAATCTTTTTATGACTCTGCACATTTCTCTTGTCCTCCTTCCTGTAACACTTTTAAGATTTCCTCTTGGTCTTTGGTACTCAGCAGTAGGACTGTGGTGTGATGGGGAGTGTTTCTTCTCCTGTTTACTCTGCTTAGATTCTGAGTTTCTTGAACCTATAAAGTGATTATCTTTAGTCAGTTATAGAAAATAGCAAGACCTTTACTTCTTTGAATAAAACTTCTGTTGAATTTTTTTAATCCTTCCCCATGGGCCTCCTATGACTTAATATATATTATGATTTTATTTTATTGTAGATATAAGATATAAGAAGATCATAAAAGATATAAGAAGATCATAAAAGATATAAGATATTTATTTATTGTAGATATAAGATATAAGAAGAAGATATAAGAAGATATGACATATTATGTCATTATTTATGATCTAATATATATATTAGAACTTTTCACCATATGCCATAGCTATCTTACACACTTCTGGATATTTGCTTTTCCCCTTTTGTTTTCTCTCTCTCTCTCTCTCTCTCTGTGACCTTTATCTTATGTATATTCTACTAGTTTTCTTTGTGTTCACTCATCTTCTCTTTACTTGGACGCAATATGCTATAACTGATTTGGCTGTGGTGGTTCTTATTACCAATAATCATTTGTTCAGTTGTCAAAATTCAATCTTAGACCTTTTTTTTTTTTTTAAAGACTCCAGTGCTTCGGTAAAATTCCCCATCTTATCTCTTCCTTGTCTTTAATATATTAATTAATCTCCTTTTACCGTTCGTGTGACAAGTCCATTATCTGGACCAGCTAGCCATCCATCTTGTTGTTGTTGTTAAATCATGGTCCTGTTTTCTTAAGCCTCATGAGTTTTGATCGAATGCCAGATATTATGTTTCCAATGTTGTACAGGATTTGAATGTCATCTTTCTACAAAGGGTTTTATTACCCTTGAGTATTCTCTTGTAAGTAGTAAAGGGAAAAATTAATACAGTCTAATGAGGGACTTAGCAGATGTACAGCAGTAATTCAAACTTACAAAGAAAACACATCCATCAACCACTGATTCGTTCCCACCCCCAGTGCATTGATCTGGATCCCCCTTCATTGACAGAACTTAAACTCCAGCGGTTGTCACAGCTCACTGAGATCAACCAAGAACTCCACGGCAGATTTCAGAGATCTTGACGCGGTTTCTATTCTTGCTGCTGAGCTCAGCTAAACAGTAAGAAAGGTCTCCAGGAGGAACCTGGGACAGAATGAATGACAGCAATACAGCTGTTGTCTCTGTAAATCTCCCTTACCTCTTAAATAGTCACCTGTCAAATTGTAGGGTTCCCCAGTGTCTTTAGATAGTCTTTCTTTAATCTGGTCTTTCACATTTTCCCAGTTGAAGTGTTGCTTTTACCAGGTACTCTGAGTTGACAAAGACATCCATGGTATACCTTCTTTTTTTTCTTTTTTTATTGAAACAATAATTGACATAACATTATATTCATTTCAGGTGTACGATGTAATGATTCAGTATTTGTATTTGTTATAAAATAATCTCAATAAGTCTAGTTAACATTGGTCATATGGTACAGCTTTAATTGCAAATCTTGTGCAATTCTTATACTTTATTTCACGTAATAAATGAGATAGCTATTATATATGCAAAAGATTGTCTTTATAGTTTGTGTTTATGTTACTTTCCATACAAACGTAAATTTCTTGTAACCATGTTTGGCTATGTAAAAGCCTATGATCTGTAAAATAGTGTGTGGAGAAAAAAAAAAGACCTATTAAGTTCTAAAGGAGGACTGAATTGGGGATTTTTGGAACGCCCAACTTCAGTTAAGCTCTAAGACACTGCCACTCTGTGGTAACTCAGAGACATAGCAGCATTCTCTCTATTTCTAGAGACAAGGATGTCCAGCAAGTTGCTTCTTAATTCCCTTCCTCTATTGTTTAGGAAAGTAAAATTTCCCCCATTCACTAGTGCAGCTACTCTAGACTCACTTCCCTCCCAATCCACTGTTCCAAGTCTGGAGTCTAGCTCTTGAGGCCTCTTCTTTGCAGAAAAATGAACAAGCAGAGTGTTACGGTACCTGAGTCATAGGAGTCCGCATTTAGGCTCTGGCACCCATGAGTGGTATGGTCTTAGGCTCATTACTCACTCTCTCTCATCAATGTTGTTATATAAAAATATGAATTTTAGCAGGCATATTCACTTTGTGAAAATTCATTGAGCTGTGTGCACTTGATGTGTATGCTACATGGTAGCCGAATTAATTTTTAAAAGAGATTAATAATACATATGTGAATACATCTCTTAAAGGATTGGTCTCTGTATTTAAATGTATAACGTCACCTCCTTAGTGGGGTCTACACTGACTTTCCTTTTCAAAATTCCAATCTCCCTTCCCTCCTACTATCCATACATATCCACACATCCATTTCTTTTACTGTTCTGATTTCCATTTTTTTCCTACATCACTTAGCATTGTCTAAAATGTATAATTGACATATTGTGGATATTTTCACATCCCTTTGTAGACTGTAGCTTCATAAAAGCATATTTTTTTTCATTGGTTTACTGGTTTTTAAGTGCCTAAACAGTGTCTCGCGCGTGGCAGGTGCTCAAAAGTATTTGTTGAATGCAGAAACAGGAACTGAATGTAGTTATTAGCACCTACTGATAGCTCCTATTTAAAGAATTTTCATTATTATCAGGGCTTCTGATGGAGGTTTTTGTTCTCAGATTTTAAATATAGCTTGTGGATGAGAAGGGTGTTGATAAGCAGGTGTCACAGCTTCAGCTATGGCTAGGAAGGGACAATTAAAACTAGTGAATTGTGCACTTTGGAAGAGTAAACTTGATCCTTTGTAAATTTTATCTTAATAAAGCTATTTTTTTTTAAAGTAGAAATTTCCCTCTTCAGAGGGAGAAACATAGCTCCTACTTCTGACACTAACTCCCTTTTTGACCTGAGAGAGGCATTTTCTCTAGTTCTTAATCTTCTCTGTATAAATTGAGTGTGTCCATTAGCTGAAATTCTGAAATCGCCTCAGTTCTTACATGCTGCCCTTTAACAGATGCCGACTTCAGCAGAGATGGGGAGAAAAGAAGGTAAGGTGAATACCGTACCATCACATTGCTCGGAACCTGAAGCATACACACTTTAGACAGCACAGAGTTTAGTGGGGAAGCTCCTTTTGGTATCCTTAAGCAAGCATACAGACCTGCACGCTGTATGCTTCCACCTGTGCCTATAAATATCTTATCATCTAATTTTCTTGGACAGGAAATAAGATAATGAGTACCAGTGTCCTGGTTTCCAAAAAACTTCCCCAGAAGCTGTTTTCCCAGCCCCCAAAAGTGGATGATGGATCACAAAGGCACTGATTCCTCTGCCTGCTTACCAGAGTGTATCTTGGGGGCCATCTGGTATCTCAACGCTTCGCAAAATTAGCTTGTTTTAATTTGAGTGAGTTAGAAAACTCTGTTGTCACAATGAGAGAATGTTCCCATTACCTAATTAACAGGGCTTATTGGAAGAGTGGTAACTACTGAAGTCCACTGAACACTCAGCCATATGGGCATATGAAGTGTGGATCAAACAGGTCTTTTTGTAATTACGTTAATAGTTACTCTTTTAGCTTTCTCTCATTTTCATCTAAGCCCAGTGCAAAACACATTTCCTGGGTTTTTAACAGAGTGTCAAAGAATAGACACCATAAATGGATTTGAATTATCAAGGCCACCATTTAGTGGACACATGTCTGCTGCCCGGTGGCTAACCCCTTTGCCACTTCCCAGAATGTCCTTCTACATGCCTTGTCTGAGACACCACAGGTCATCTGCTCTATTGCTGTGGCCTTCTCTCTGCCATATGGTTATGCTGCACCCAACTCCTCATGGTAATATGCTCCTTTGATATACCTTCAGCACAAAACCCCTTGCTAAATAGGAAAGTACAGCATGTATAATTTCCTCATTAAATCAATAGACAAGGTCACTCTGTATTAAACGGAATAAGAAGCACATTCTCACACGTTATGTACTGGCAGGGAAATATGGTGCACTGACCTTTCAGAATCATCCAAAAGTCAATTCTTAGCCACTTGAACTGGAACAATAAATGGCTGAATTTTAAATTTTAGCCCCACATATATTAAGCGACATGATATTCCTTCAGGTTCCCATGGTCTGAGGATGACATGGTATCAACGGAGGCACAGACCCTTGATTTTGCTCACAAAGAGTTCATCCTTCCCTGATACCCAGTCCCACAACCCAATGGAAGATAAAAAGTATTTAAGATTTTTTACTTATTTATTTGACAGACAGCGATCTCAGGTAGGCAGAGAGGCAGGCAGAGAGACAGAGGGAAGCAGGCTCCCCGCTGAGCAGAGAGCCTGATGTGTGGCTCCATCCCAGGACCCTGAGATCATGACCTGAGCGGAAGGCAGAGGCTTAACCCACTGAGCCACCCAGGCGCCCCGATAAAGAGTATTTAATAACACAATCACGTATTTCCTCTTCCTAGGTAGTGTACAAAACGGTAGGCATACTCCCGGAAAACTGGAAGTCAATCATGTCCTTTCCCCTCCATTTTAAAAGTGAGAAAACTGAGTCTGCTACAGAAGGGAATTGATCTCAAGCCGGACATACCTTGGTGTCTTTTTAGGATTGTCAACATCCTGCAATCTAAGAATCAGCTTTATGCCTGGCAAACAGTAGAGATTCAATGATTCAATGAATCTTTTTCGTGTTTTTTTTTTTTTTTCAATGAGTGTCTATGTAACACTTTTACATAGGTTAATCATTTATTCAGAGTGTTGACTTAACAAATAAATGTCTGATGAAGTCTGAGGGAGGGAAATCCTAATAGCTGAAAAGAAGATGAACTTACAATATAGATTTGTAATTAGAAAACAAGTCTTCCAGCCCAATGCGTACATGCGTGAGCTGTCAGTAAACTAAAAGGAGCACAGGAAACAAGTATTTACAGTCCCTTGGGGCTACTGCTGTACACAAAAGGGAGAGAGAGTGAGAGAGAGAGAGACTGACTGGTTGATTCTTACCTATATAATTCAGATCCAAATACACTATTTCCTGAAATATTCAAAAAATTGGGGATAGTGAGGAAATAACTCTCCTCACTCTTTTACATGTAATATAGAGAACACATTTGCACATCTTCAGAAAATAGGATCCAAAAAGAGATTTAAAAATTTAAGTTCATATTTTCAAATTGAAAATCATAATATTAAATTCCAAATCTGTACGTATGAGTCTCTCTTGACCTGGGGATTTCTCTCTAGCCCTTCCTCTATCCTGGCGCCCAACTGAACCAGATCTGAATCCGCTCTCACACTGAAGCTCCTTCAGCTGGAGCTGCTGTAAAGAGACTGGTTTTTATAGTCAGTTCAGTATCAGCCATCAATCAGATGCTACCTTCAGTCAGGCTGTCTGTGTGGCTGAAGTCTTCTTTTCCTCTGGTGGTTGACACGTATTCCAGTTATGGGATGCACTGAGTGTAAGAAAATATTTAGGACCACACTCAAAGTTCGGGTGACTGAGTCATCATATATGTCGAATAACCTTCCTTCATATTCCCCCTAAGAAGGGAAAATCTACATTTTTGAAAATGAAATACCCTGACTTATCTATTCATACTTTTGTCTCTAAAAAAGATGTTTATAAGAAGACTCTGAAAAGGTGGGGCACCTGGGTGGCTCAGTTGGTTAAGTGTCTGCCTTCAGCTCAGGTCATGATCCCAGAGTCTTGGGATTGAGCCCTACATTGGGCTCCCTCCTCAGTGGGGAGCCTGCTTCTCCTTCTCCTGCCACTCCCCCTGCTCATGTTCTCTCTCTCTCTTTCTCTCTTTCTCAAATAAATAAATAAAATCTTTTTTCAAAAATTCTGAAAATGAGAGATGAGAGGCTGCTGAATATCCAGATGGATCCTAAAGGGAAATATTTCTGCTTCTTAACAATCAGGATTGCCATGTGTAAGCTTCCCTAGTCTAGGGGTCCCTGCTTATAGAATGGTACATTTATGACAACATTTTTAACAGATGATTATAAAAAATCTTGAGGGAGAGTCTTGGTTTATTTTTTACTAATTTCCATAAAGGACATGGTTTAGTTATTGCCAGAATTATTCTAAACCATATTTTTCCTCCCCAGATGGTGTTCCTGGATTACTCTTCTGTAATCCCATATCATTCCTCATATAGAATAACTATGCCTCCTGTAATTATTTGCTTAAAGATGTATCTCCTGAGGAGTTTCTTTACGTTAAAGACAATGTCAGATTCATCTCTGAATCTTTGATCCCTGCCCCCGATGGACATTGATAGATGTTGAATATTTGGATAGGTTTTAATGAGTTAACTCACTTTGAAATTTACTTGAAATAAATAAAATATCAACTAGCATTTGGTTTAGAAAAAGAAATGAGTCACAAGAAAATGTAAATTAAGTTAACAAAGTAAGCTTTAATTTGTTCATACCCACATCTGAACAAAACTATCCTCTGTTCGGCCAATAATCTAGTATATCTCTTCTCAAAATTCTAACTTATTTAAGAATGTGATGCCTCATTGCACACCAATTTGATATGGCCCATACACTTCAAAATGAAGGGCAATGTTATTATATTTATTTTAAATTATGTATACTTATTTTGGGAATAGATAAATTTAGATGATTCAAAATCTGAAATGTATAAAGAGATATACCGTAAAAGTCACCTATCCTTATCTGTCTCCTGCCACTCAATACTTGCTCCATAGAAAGAAATGTTCCCAATATATTTTGTATATTTATAGAAGTAGTCTGTGCAAATAAAAGCAAACATATGCATACATTTTTAATAGAGTTTATTCGTTTTCTATTGCTGCCATAACAAATAAAAACAAGGTTAAAACAACATCTATTTATTTTGTTACAGTTCCTTAGATCGAAGTCTGACATGGGGCACACTAGGCTAAAATGAAGATGACTCCAGGACTGTGCCTCTTTCTGAAGGCTCTGGGAAGCATCCATTTCATTGCCTTTTCAAGCTATTAGAGACCATCCACATTCTAGATTTGTGGCCTCCTATCATCTTCAAAGCCAGCCATGCTGGGCTGAATCTTTCTCATGCAGTCATTTCTCTGGTTCTATAGCCAAGAAAGGTCCTCCTTTTAAGGATTTCTATGATTTGATTGCACACTTCTAGATAATCCAAAATAATCTCCCCATCTCCTCATTTTATCACATCTGAAACTTTCCTTCACTATGCAAAGTAACATATGCACCAGTTTCAAGAAGGATTAGAGTATGGACAACTTTGGGGACTCTCATTCTGCCTGCCACAATGTTTCATGCATGCATACAGATACACAGTTTCATTTTTAATGTGGAACAGCACACTAATGCTTTCTGCACTTTGCTTTTGTTATACATTATCGTATACTGCGGATATTTTTCCATATTTCTACATAAAAGTGTCTCGTTCTTTTTCACAGCTGCAGAGATTTTTTATCAAGTGAATATACCATAACTTATTTCACTAGCAACATACTGAAATTTTGGTGTATTTTAAAGTTCTTATTTCTTTAAATAGGCCTTCCTGGCCAGACAGTCACACTTGTGCAATAATTAGACCACTTACTAGCATTTCACTTACTAGAAATATCATCCTGGTAAATGCCTAAATGTTTTTATTAGTTATCAATATTCCTTTTTTAAATGTACAATGCTCTATGCTGTAACCCCTTGAAAGGACATCACCTGTCTTTTTCTATTTCTTTCAGGTCTTCATTGTTTTTCACTGTGGATTCTTTTTACCCCAAAAACAATCTTACTGGGCTTGGGGAAATGTGGTGGGCATAGAATCATCTTCCTTTTTCCTTTCTCTTCTCATTCTGCTTCCAGGGGTCCCATCACACTCTTAAGGTCACTTACTTTATGATCTTCCTCTCTCCTTACAGGCCGCAGTGGAAGCCATCATTTTTTTGACATTACTTCCTTCCTGAAATAGCAGGCATTGCTTAGTTACCTAAATTTAACTCCGTCTAGTGCTTTGGGATCAAGGCTTCTAGTCATTCCCCACCCATAATATGATTGATTTCCTATCAGTTTACTTTATGTAATTTTCCTTTGTCAAAATGTGAAACTATGTAGGAGCACAAAACAAATTCTTTCTATTATTGTGTAAAGAAGTTTGGGCATTAGCCACCAAATTTAATCGCCCGATGAAATGTTATCATCTGGAATCCGTAGATATTTTCCAAGATATTATTTTTTCAAGGCTTCCTGATCTTTGCTAGATTTGACCTTTGATTATTATTTATGAGATTTATCTTTTCTACTGTTGCAGTTTTTTTTCCTTCTCTGTCATTTGTTCTCTGCATGCGACTATTTAAAAAGCAGTTATAGGGTTTTCCGAGTTCTTTTTTTAATAATGCAATAAAATAACACCTTCTTTGAATAAAAAACTATAATAGGAACAGGGGAGAGAGAGACTTAAGATTCAGGAGTAAAGAAGGTACCAATTATTTCAAAAGTCCTTCTTAAACCGTTATTCGATATAGGTAAAGGCTAAAGGGGTACCATAAAAAGTTAGACATTTTCATACATGATTATATACCTACGTCCAAATCATATCCAAAGTCTATATTCTTTTGTTTGAAATTGCATTTAAGCAAGATTGTATATTGAGCAAATACTATAAATCGAAAAAGACAGACTTGTGCTCTGAAAAAGAAAAATGGAATCCAACTAAAGCATTAACTGCTCTGTAGGACACTGAGGTAACCTGGAATAAAGGAATTTGTTTGAAAGCCAACAACTGATACACAGCTACAGGATCTCTTCGCCGTAGATACAGGGCTCGTATTGTTTTCCCTTAATGCTGTTTGTTTTCAAACTGCATGAAGTCTGACTAGACCCAATCTTCAAATCCAAAACACGCATTTCTATACATATTGGTTCAGGTTGATCATATTTTGTTACCAGCGGGGAAAAAGCCTTCCATTTCCATGTGCGGTGAAATTGTGCCACAGGGGATGGCAGAATACAATTAAGGAAGCTAGTGTCAGTTGATACCAAAAGCCAAGGTGTCTCGGCCACCGGAGAGCTGGCAGGGGATTTACATCCTATGGGGAAGGGGCAGGATCTGTGCCCCTTCTAATCTAAGAGGTTAGATCCCTCTTCACACACCTGTGTCCACGTCACCTGACACTTCGTGAATGCACCACGGCAGCGTGCAGGAGGGCATGTGGGGATGAGGAGATGACAACTTTCTGTCTTTAAAACAATGAGCCCCGCTTGGAAATATTCTCAGAATTTGGTTCAACTAAGTATGAAAAAGTCCAAATTGAAGAGATTGTGTCATCTGCAGTCGCTGCCTTCAGCATCCGAAAGCCGTTAGCTACTAAAAGTCTGACTACTTAGAATTCAAGCCCTATGCAACTAAGAAACTCCAAAAGAGGTAATGAACCATAAATTATTGCCGTTAGATATTTAATACTCAATCAGTATGTGCTCTCTCAAGCATATCCCACCGGCATTGCATTCATTCTGACAGTGTGGTACTGGTTCAATTACTTTGCTCATTTACAATAAAAGATTAATGAAAAGAGGTATATTTTAGTTCACAGAGATTAATTGCATCCCGTACTTTCCCTACACTAGAAATATTCAACCCATAATCCTGATAGCTTTTGCATCAACAAGTGCATGGAAAATTAATAGACTTTCTGCCACTGGAAATCTCAAAGGGTTTTCAGATAGAAATATCCAGGGAAAACAAGATTGAAAGTTGGCTTTGGGCTGCAAATGAATTAATTTACCTGCTTCTTTAAATTTACTTTTATGACATTTTGAATTAACCACCATAAAGATACATGTTCTGTAAGGATTTTGTATCTGCACTTTTTTTTTTTGTCAAGTATTTGCAAAGCAAATTCCCCTTTGAGATCTAATTCTACCAAAGAAAGCCAGGTATGTTGATACTTGGTAGATGTCCCAGCATTTGGGGAGATGTTGACTATTAACATTTCACAAATTTGTTTTTTCTTCAGAGAAAACAGATGCCAGGTATACCAGTACACTTATTTTGAATATTCTTTTAATATAAAGTTATTTGCCACTGGGAAATCCAGGTTTAAAATTTCAAAGTGTCTCTCTGATAAATAATTCTTATGTTTTTACACAAGCTTTGTAAGTGTGGCACTGTTTCTTCCAGTGTCTTCAAAATAACAAACAAACATCTCTGCCTGGTGGAAACCTGGAATAGAAAAGGAACTTAAATTTATTGATTCTTATCTACTCTATACTATTTTTTTTCAGATTTTATTTGCCTTGATCCTTGCAACAATTTGGTTGTATTGATGTTTCCATTTCTCAGAGAATAAACTGAGGCTTAAAGAAGTGATGTCACCTGCCTGTGATGGCACAATGACCTTGTAGCTAAACCTGGAGTTGGGCCCTTGTCTTTCTGTCTCCCAAGTTGGTTTTGTGTTGTATACATCAGATGAAAAAAAAAGAAAATTTCCATGGCCCGGTCATCTCTTCTCTAAGCCTACTTTTTTTTTTTTTTTAATTTTTATTTTTTAAATTTCTTTTCAGTGTTCCAGAATTCATTGTTTATGCACCACACCCAGTGCTCCATGCAATACGTGCCCTCCATAATACCCACCACCAGGTTCACCCAACCTCCCACCCTCTGCCCCTCCAAAACCCTCAGATTGTTTCTCAGAGTCCACAGTCTCTCATGGTTCATCTCCCCCTCCAATTTCCCCCAATTCCCTTCTCCTCTCCATCTCCCAGTGTCCTTGTGTTACTCCTTATGCTCCACAAATAAGCAAAACCATATGATATACTAAGCCTACTTTTGTTTGTTTTTCAAATGGTGATTGTAACATTTACTTGATACCAATATTTTGATGATGCGATAAGGCAATGATTACAAATGAATACTAGGAAAGCGAAAGTACTCTATGGACAGATGAAAACAGAATATGGATGGATTGGGGTTTGACCCTTCAGTCCTGGAGAAACCAGGGTCATGGGCATTGATAGGTCTGTGTGAGACGCTTCCTCCAGTCCAAAGGGACAGATGAGGGGCTCCTCTCTTCCTGTTTATAATGCAGTTTATTAATCTATTTCTCAATCAGGGCTATTCAGAAAACTTACAATTGCCGAAATATCTAGTCTGTGTTTTCAGCAGATTGTTCTCCCTTGCTCCAGGAGAGGTGTGTTCCCGTCTACATACCTTTAAGTTTCTTTCTAGAGAAGGAGTCAGCCAAATTTCTGATCCCCATCTCTTATGTACTTTCCAGGAGTCCTACCCCAAAGTTTAGTGACATCATCCCTGAAAACTAAGCTGCTCAGCAGAACTTCCAAGTTTTTCAGTGGCTTGCAAGGAAGAAACTGGTGGACCAGAGATAAATCCACTACGTCTGAAAACATGCATAAACATCATAAAAATTAAAGATGAACAAGACTGAATTAACTCAGAGCAACAATTCATCCTCTTTGTTTTAAAGAAAATACTGCTTTTGTAGTACCAACTAACCTATTTCTCTGATTTATTTCACTGAATTTATTTTGTTTCTTGGCAGTGGTTGTATTGTGTCAAAAAGAACTGAGCCCTTCCTTGTGTTTCCATGATGTAGGATATTTTGTAGCAGTTTTAAACCAAATTTGTTTCCTGATCTCCTGGGGGGGAAATGCATTTCATTTTAAGAAGGTAGCCTAGAAGCAGTGACCACAGAACAGGTGTTTTTTATGTTTGTTTTCATACTTATGGGAGTTTTGGATGAGAAAGAACTGGTGGCTTCCCCATGATTTTGTTGTGTGCTTTACAAATGGTGATTATATTTCTATTCCACATAGAAGCTGCTGCGATTTCGAATTCCTTGCATGTTTTGTACCTGTACAAATAATTTATCTTAATACAGACTTCGTGTATTGTCTTTTAGAACTTCCTATTTAACAGTCATTAGGTATCATACCCACCTGTGTAACCCTGGGCAAGTCTTTTTGCCCTCTTGGGCCTTAATTTCTTCATTTATGGAATAATGGAATTTGGACAGACCATGAGCCAACAAACACTATACATCTATTAGGATGTGTTCCAAAGGACCTGGAGCTTAATACTTCATAAAATACAGACTGTGCCTTCAATAACCTGACCACATAGTGAGAGATGGAGGCAAACAAGAAGGACAAATAGAACAGTCATCATCACCACACTAGAGAGATGCACAAGATCCTCGAAGAATACGACAGACAATGCTCAGGTATGATAGGTGCAAAAAGTCAGGAAGAGTGTCACCAAAAAAAGGTCATACTTGACCTGCATCTTGAAGAATGACTAGTAGTTTGTGGGTCAGTGGGGGGAAATGGATAATCTAGAAAAGGAAAGCAACAAAAACAGCGATGAAATGGGTTATTTGGGCACCTGGGTGGCTCAGTGGGTTAAAGCCTCTGCCTTCGGCTCAGGTCATGATCCCAGGGTCCTGGGATCAACCCCCACATCGGACTCTCTGCTCAGCAGGGAGCCTGCTTCCCCCTCTCTCTCTGCCTGCCTCTCTGCCTACTTGTGACCTCTCTCTCTCTCTCTCTCTCTATCAAATAAATAAATAAAAATCTTTAAAAAATAAAAAATAAATAAATAAAAATAAATGGTGAAGGATTGCCTAATGCTATTAGGAGCTGGTGGTAAGCAGGAGGATGTGTTGGAGCAGTTAGAGATTCCAGAATAGGCCAAATCCTGTACTGGCCCTGGGCCTACTGGGATTTCTGAGTTTTATATCAAAATGAAAAGGAAATCACTGGTGAATATGAAGCTATTAGATGTTAGATATTATCACAATTTAGTGAACACATGTTAGTTCTAAAGATTTCTATATTTGTGAACTACTGAATAAAAGTGAAAGCCACTTAAAAGTTAGAAGTATGGTAACCACGCTTCCAAATGAGGGTTGTGCTCCAAATGTCTGCGATTTCACCTTGACGTAAAATGACCTTACATCTTTTGAAATCTGCATTAGGTAACTTCATATTTGATTTGTAGCAAGTCCCTCGGTATGCATGATGAAAACCTGAAAAATTACTTGTATTTGGCCTGAAATCTTCTAAATCCTTGTGGTAGTATACAAAGAGTATTTACATAAATTGTGTTTTCTTGTTATCTCTAGCCATTGAGTTTGGCTAAAGGTAAATTCATTGAATTTTGACAGGTTTTCTCTTATCTTCAGATTCCTAGGGTAAGTTATTTATTTTGTCTTCTAAGGAAGGTGACTTGCCTTCTTCGATTCTCAAAACTTGAGTCCGCTTCAGGCTTCCATTTCTTCCTAGTTCAGCAGAGAGCTGAAGGATTTCTCCACCTCAGTAACAGTATCTCAGGTTATAGGCATTTTCTTGGTGCCTTGACTTCGCCGTCGTAATCATTATCTTGGGGTTTCAAGCTACTTTTCTTTGCTCAAAATCTTCTCATCTTGGTATTTAACATGGTTTCCTCTTTATGTGTATCTTTGTCTTTTCTCTCTGGTCTTCAGGAGCCTACCTATGGTTTTTATTTATCTAATATGATACATAATAGGGACTGCTAAATATAGACCCACATGTTGTAGATATATCCTTCTTTTCCCTTTTACTTCCAATTAGCATTTGCTCTTCAGGTTTGACTCAAGACAATCATTGTCATTTACAGTGACTTTCAGTTAAAAAAAAAAAAAAAAAGACATTCTCTGGACACCTGGATAGTGCAGTTGATAAAGTATCTGACTCTTGCTCTCTGCTCCTGTCATGATCTCAGGAGATCAAGCCCTGTGTAGGGCTGGAGTCTGCTTAAGACTTTCTCTCCCTCAAAATAAATAAATAATCTTAAAAAAAAAATCCTCTCTGTTTGTTGGAAATACATTGGTCAAATTGGTTTTTAAATGTACACACAATCCCCATGATAAACTGAATGGGGCAAGACAAGAGATTAAGTATGGACGCAAAAACTGCCCATTTTCTTAGGGGAAAGTTGTAAGGTTATGGAAAAAGCTTGGGAGCTCAACCCCAATTCTTTCATTTCTAATGAGTCTGTGACCTTAGGAAATTCAAATAATCTTTTAATGGAAATACCATTATAAATTTATTTTGTAAACAAGTCAATGAAGATTTATTTTTGAGAGAATGTGTTTAAAGGGATGAAAAAATATTTACAGAGCACCTTGAGCCCTGTGCTTGACACATATCAGGGAATTGATAATTGGAAGTTATAATTAGTTATGTCTTCACTCCTCAGTTAAGTATCAATAGACATTCTTATTCTATAAAAGGAACAATGATATTTTTACCTGATTAAACTCTCAAACTAGAAAGTGAAAACCTGGTAGAAGGTTGAGGATTAAAATCAGGGAAATACTGTTTTAAAAATTGTTAATGGTTCTCTAGATTCATAAAAGGAAAAGAATAGTTTGTAGAGACTTCAATTTGATAAGCCCTTTTGAAAACTCTCCAGAATATTGCTCTAAATGAAGAAAAAAAGAGAACTCAAAAGTTTGATAATTTGAAAAGATTAATGTCTACGCACCCCAGTGTTGCTTCCATGACAAGCTCAAATATCCTCCTTAGTGCTTATTGAGCTCAGCATTGGTACATGTCCTTCAACCCTCCCCTGATTGCTCACATGTAATAGTGAATCCAAGTCTGAGTTGTGGTTAATAACAATATTTTAATGCCACCCAGCATGTTAGTATGCTATGGTCTCTAGAAGAAAATGAACCCTCATTATAATATAAATGTCTTTTATACACAGCCTCAACCAGATTCTTGACTACTATTTCAATACATTTATTTCAAGCATAATCAAATTCTGAGAAAATTGGTTGGTAGAGTGAGCAATGACTGAGCTATCCATCCTGTTGAATTTTAATTCATTGTCCTAAGTAAACCTGAAATTGGCGATACGATTAGAGCGCAAAGTCAACCACTGAAATGAACATGTATAATTTGGAATTATTTCTATCACAGTGTCTCCCTAAGAACATTATGGACAAAGCAGTTACCAAAGGATTTCACTTTTAGAAGTATCTGAGTGTTAAGAGGGCTGTTACATGAAGTTGATATGTGTATCCATGTCAGGACATTGATTCAATTATTCTTTTTAATCATTTAATGAAATAAAAAAATAAGTAATTGATATTGTGTTATTTGTCTTGGTATGGCAATAATTTCTCATGCTTAATTATTCACAGTATGCTTGCAGATACATTATACCATTATAAAAATCCACGAGTAGAACAAATATGCTTATCTCTATTCACAGATAAGAAAATAGATACAGGGACACCTGGGTGGCTCAGTCGGTTAAGCCCCTGCCTTCCGCTCAGGTCATGATCCCAGAGTCCTGTGATCAGGCCCCGTATCCGGCTCTCTGCTCAGCAGGGACCCTGCTTCCCTTCCTCTCTCTCTGCCTGCCTCACTGCCTACTTGTGCACACTCTCTCTCTGTGTCAAATAAATAAATAAAATCTTAAAAAAATAAAAAGAAAATAGATACAGAATAGTGATGACTTCTCTACCTTCTCAAAAGGGATTATTAGATTGGGTGATGCATGTCCCCAAAATGGACAAATACTGATTTTTTTTTCCTTCTAATTGATGTATAGTTGACACACAATGTTACATTAGTTTCAGGTAGACAACATGTCGCAGGGATGAAGGGTTCTTGTCCCATGGAGTGGAAGAATGAATCTTGCCCACATAAAAGGGTGAAATGAAGTGAAAGTTTATTAAATGAGGGTGAGAACAGAAAGAAAAGAGAGCTCTCTAGAGGGAGAGGGGTCCAGAATGGGTTGCTACTGAGGGATTTTATGGTCAGTTTTGACCAGGGAACTTGGTAAATATCTCATCTATAACATTTAAGACAAACAAGGTGGGTCTGTAACTATCATGTAACTATCTCAGCTATGTTTAGGACAAATAAGGTGGATTTGTAAACATCATGTAAATATCTTATCTATATTTAGGACAAACGAGATGGATTTTATGTTCCCTTCTCTCTGCTTACTATCTCCTCTATAACATTTTCCACATATGGGATTTCTGTGAGCCTGGTCCCGTAGCCCCCTACCTGTCTCTCCCTACCTAGCCCTGTCTGTCCTTTACTCAAACACAGTGATCCAACAAGTCTAAATGTTATTCTGTGCTCACCACAAGTATAGCTAACATCTGTCACCATACAACAAACATTGTTACACTATCACTGACTATATTCTCTATGCTGTACCTTTCATCCTGGGACTTATTCATTCCATAACTGGAAACCTGTGTCTCCCATTCCGTTCACCCATTTTCCCCATCCCTCTCTCCTTCCCTCTGGCAACCATGAACTTGTCTCTGAAATATTAGCATATGCTTATAGGAAGTACTTGGATCAAAGCACTCTTCTTTGACCGAGACACTACTTGCAAATAATCACGCCTGACTTGGAATTATCACTGTAGATAAAACAAAGCCAACATATCACTGAATGAAATGACTTTTAGATTGCATAGTACTCCATCTCCAGAAAGTTAAAATCAGGGCAATAAAAATGAAGTGGTGATATTACTAGAAAGAGAAAGAAAAAAAGGACATGTAATAACAAATTGTTCCCACCACGGGCACAAGAGTAATATGAATTAGAATACACAAAGTGACCTTAACAGGTCACCACACCACAGAAGTCCTGCATTATTGATGTTGGCATGCACCATGTCTGAAAAAGAGGAGACATAGAGCATTCATCTCAACTCTTTGTGTGCATCTGGCCTAAAACAGTATAATTATCTATCAGTTTTGATGTTGGGTAGTTAGGTTAAATGATTCAGTTCAGTATAGTGAGAATTAGAACCTTGTTTCTTTCCGTGCTGGTGACAGAAGGGAAAAGACAGAGCCACCCTGTAAATTGCATGGTCATGGGGGTGGGGTGGGTAGGCAGGAGATACTGTGATATAATCAGAAGATTGAATCAAATGACCAAAAATGTTTTCTCATGAGACATTTTATAAGAAATAAGATATTTTTAACAGGTTGTAGTTTCTCAGAGTCTTTATTGTGTCATTTATTTTAGAAGAGTAAAGAAATTTAAAAAAATCTTTAGAAGAATTCTTCAACTAGAGAAAATTATAAAAAAGAAGAAAATAAATCCTGTGTTAATGGCTCTAATGCCCTGCCTCCCTGGCTATCTGTAGGTAGAAACTGAAAAGTATAGTAGATCTTGGAGTCAGGATACTTAGGTCGGCATGGAAGCTCAGGCATTTACTTGCAAACTTACTAACCTTGGGAAGCTTAACTAAACCTCATTGGGTCAGAATGTTCTTGTCTGGAAACCAGGGGTAATACCAGTGCGTACCTCATAGGACTGTTATAAAGGCTAAGTAAGCTAATATGTTTGAAACTTGGAACAGTGACAAGCATATTGTAAGAACGATAAAAATATTTGCTGAATGTAATAAAAATAATGAAAATAAGAGTAGATAGCAGATTAGAGTATCACTTCCAACTATTCTAAATATTCACTCCTGATTATTTTTGAGATTTTATTTATTTATTTGACAGAGAGAGAGAGAGAGAGAGCTCTCAAGCAGGCAGACAGGCAGGCAGAGAGAGAGGGGGAAGCAGGCTCCCCACTGAGCAGAGAGCCTGATGTGGGGCTCGATCCCAGGACCCTGGGATCATGACCTGAGCTGAAGGCAGAGGCTTAACCCACGGAGCCACCCAGGTGCCCCTTCACTCCTGATTTTGATACTAGTATTATTCATCCCCTCTCCCTGCAATGCCCTTTCATATCTCCTGAGGGAAGGCAATGTTGCCCCACCCATCAGAACTTGTTTTGGCCAAAGAAACGTGAACAGGACCTTGCAAGTCATTTACTCCAACTTTTAGGAGTAAAAAAGTATCTGCTGTGATAATGGCATGTCTAAGATAGGGGTGGCTACTTTGGCCTAAGTCCATTTCAGACAAAAATAAATCTTTGTTCTTACACATCACTAAGATATTTTAAAGACCTCCATTACTCCAGCAAAGTTGACTAATACAGTAATTAAACAGATAAATAAATGAATCAACAAATAATAAGCTCTATTAGCATTTATATAATTTTTAATGTCACCCTTAATTATTTATGTATTCAATTTCTGTAATAATCTTTGATTACTTATATGTATAATTGTTAACTTGCTTTTTTTTTTAACTTAGCTTATAAATATATTTTTCCCACATCGTAAATAGCCCTGCAAACCTTAGAACTGATAAATTAATTGAAATAGCCACCAGGAGTCTATAAGTGAAAAGAATAATAATAATTATAGTAATAAGGTTGTTCTCCAATAATGAAGCTATGAAATATGCATATGATATATTTAAACAAAGTCATGTCAAGCCATATTGTGTTGTGTTATGAGGGAGTGGTGACTCTCAGGTTAGTAAGATTTGATTATAATAATATCAAAAGTATTAACATATCTAAATAAAGTAGGACAAGGGATGACATGGAGGTTGAAAATGATCAGTGCACAGACAAGAAATGTTCAGTGTTTATCCACTAGATCTGAGTATGATACTTTGTTTGACAATTTATCCAAAGGATAAATCGTGTGCATCTAAGACCAGTTACTGAATATACAAACTAGCATATATCTGTGATATCAGTTAACATGGTATAGAAAAAAATGACTTGATAATTTTAAAGAGATAATAATCCATCATGGAATATTTACAAATTCCTGGTACTTTTTAATTCCTATTTTACCTATGTGAAAGTAGAGCATCTTATGATCATTCAGTGTGTTCATCTCCCAAATGTCATAATGCTGACTGAAAGCATGGCATTAAGTACACCTGTTGCTATTAAATCAATATTTTTGTAGCATAGTCCATGAAACACTTATGTATAACCATGTGTATGTATATATATATATGTATATGAAGCTATATATATAACTATATTCACATATATAACTCTCTGAAACTGTGTGTGTATATAACCACATATATGAAACTGTATATATAACTATATACAACTGTATATAGAGAGAGAGGGGGAAAGCACCAAAAAATGAAAAAAAATAATAACAATGTATTGGGTTCCTACTGTATGATAGGCACTGGACATAATTATTTGATCTTCTGCCACCATCTTTGGAGTCAGCATTATCTCCACTGGCAAACATATTAACTGAATCTTAGGGAGGTTAAACACCTTGACCACAATGCATCAAGTAACTGGTTCCATCAAAATTTGGACCTATTGTGTCAAAATACCCATAGCTTTTCCACTACACCTATAAATATGAGATTTATACATAATGGCAACCTGAGAGACATGTCTTTTCAAATCATCAAATCTGGTACATTAGTGTGGAACCACTTCCTAATGGGAAAGAGTGTGAGGCGCTGTGATCAGAAAGTGTACACATCCATTACAATCTGTCACCTGCTTCTCCCAGTCAAACCATTTCATTAAAGTGAGTCATGATTCTAACTATGTCTATTCCCATCGTGAAGCAAGCAAAGAAATAACAAGCTGTGATGACCCAGGAACGCATTAGACCGAAAAAAAAGAAAAGAAAAAAAAAAGTTGATACAAAGATGGGGAATATGGGGAATATCCATTTTTCTATTTTAAAAAGTTCCATTTGGTTTTTTAAAAAAATGTTCCAACAAATAATTATCATCAAAAGGCATGCTGGAAATATATTTGTGTTCATGCACAAAACACTTTAATTTAGAGAAAGAATATTCCCAGCTTCTCTTCTGAGGTGTAATGTAAGTATCACGAAATTAATTTGTTGGAAGTGTATAATTCAGTGAATTTTAGTACATTTATACAACTGTACCACCCTAACAAGACTCTGGTTTTAAATATTTCTATCATCCTACAAGTTTTCCATGCCTCCTTCCAGTCTGTATTCACTCATTCCCCAAGCCTCAGATAAGCATTGATGGACATTCTGGACATTTCTTATAAGCTGAAGCTTGTAGTATAGTGTTCCTTTACTGTCTGGCTTTTTCAGTTAGTTTGTTTTTGAAGTTCATACATTTGTAGTCTGTATTAGTAGCTTATTCCTTTGTATTCCAAATTGTATTCCATTGTATGAATATACCACATTATGTCTATCTAGTCTTTAGTTGGTGGACGTTTAGGTTGTTTCCATTTTTTGACTCTTAGGAATGATACTGCTATGAATCCTTGCGTACATGTCTTTGTGTGGATGTAAGTTTTTATTTCTCTTGGTTATAGCCTAAGCATGGAATTCTTGAGTCATATGGTAAAAATTATGTTTAACTTAAGAAGAAATACCAAACTCTTTTTCAAAGTGGCTGCACCATTTTACATTCTCAAAAGTCATGCGTGAAGGTTCGTTTCTCCACATCCTTACCAACACTTACTACTTGTACATATCTAATAAAGATTTTTGCATCTATGTCATTAGAAATATCAGTTTGTAGTTTAGTTGTGATGGCTTTGTCTGAATTTGATATCAGAATAACACTGGCCCCATAGAGTGAGTACGGAAATGTTATTTCCTTAAAAAGTTAGTAAAGGGCTATTATTTATTTTTTCAGATGTTTGGAAGAACCCATCGGTGAAGCCATCCAGCCTGGGCTTTTCTCTGTGAGTAGATAATGAATTCCTAATTCAGTTTCTTTACTTGTTACAGGACTATTCAAAAGTAAAAGGGTAGACGGAGGCATGAGAAGTTGAAGAGGGGTTTTCAAAATAGGGTAAAAATCATGTGCACCTGTATAGAGGCAAGGAAGTACTTTACCGGGAACGGGGTAGGGAGAGGGTGGCTGGGTTATGGACATTGGGGAGGGTATATGCTATGGTGAGTGTGTGAAGTGTGTAAACCTGGTGATTCACAGACCTGTATCCCTGGGGCTAATAATACATTATATGTTAATTAAAAAAAAGAAAAAAGAAAAAAGAAAGTGCTTTACCTGGATTTAGTATTCCAGATAGTTGGGTAGCCCATAAATGGGATAGAATAGTCAGAATAAAGTAAGCCTGTTTTGTTCACCATCTAGATTAAAGGCATTAAAAAAATGTACTCAATTATCTTCAGTCAGTCAACTATGTCACTTACTGGTTAGAAATTTATAAGCAGACCATGATATCTGAAAAATCCAAACAAGAAATAAGATTATAAATTAATAAATAATCATGTTATTGATTTTTTTTGACAATGAGAATATTTAAAGGTGAAAATATGAATGGTAATCCAAAACATGAAGTCTTATTTCAGAAGCTGTGAAAGACAGAATAATGGTCCACAAAAGACACCTACGACCTAATCTCCAGAACCTCTAAATATGCTGTCTTATGTGGCATGAGGGACTTTACAGATGTGATTAAAGTTAAAGGTCTGAAGTGAGAAGATTATAACGGATTATCCAAATGAGCACAATGTAATCAAATGAATCCTTAAAATCAGAAAAACTTTCCTGGCTTTGGTCAGAGGAGGATATGACTATAGAAGAGTAAGAACGATCCAGTTTTTAAGGTTTTCAAGATGAACAACAAGAGGAGGGGACCAAAGAATGTGGAAAGCTTCTAAAAGCTAAAAAAGCAAAGAAATAGATTCTCCCCTAGAACCTCCAGAAAGGGGGTACCTGGGTAGCTCACTTGCTTAAGTGTCTGACTTCTGCTTGGATCATGATCTCAGAGTCCTGGGATAGAGCCCCACCCTGTCTACCTGTGTAGCCCCCTTTCCAGCCCTGCCCTCATCAGGGATTCTCCTTGTCCCTTCCCCCTGCTCGTGCTCTCTCGCTCTCTCTCTCTCAAGTAAATAAATAAAAATC
>NW_019154138.1:13531381-13535376 GCF_002288905.1 Enhydra lutris kenyoni | reverse complement strand
AGAAAGAAAGAAAGAAAGAAAGAAAGAAAGAAAGAAAGAAAGAAAGAAAGAAACCTCCAGAAAGGAATACAGCTCTGTAGACACCTTGATTTTAGCCCACCAAGACCTGTGCCAAATGTCTGACCTTCCAAACTATAAGATCATAAATTTGCATTGTTTTAAGCCACTAATTTTGTAATAATTTGTTACAATGTCAATAGAAGACTAATACAGTGCTATTTTAAAACATATAAAAATCAGTCAAGATGCTTCTAGATTTGTTGTTCAGCATGGTATAACATACATATAAAACCTGTGATTACTCAAAATATCAAACACCATCAGTAAAATTTTTAGGATTTTTAGGATGTCTTTGCCATCCACTCCCAAGAATACCCAGCAATAAAATTGTGAGTACATCCATGTCTATGTAGATCTTTTGTCTCTTCTATTAGAGCAACATTTTGCTTTACTCCTTTCACAGACTCTCCTCCCTTGTTTTTCAAAAAAAGACCCATTTTCTTTTCTCTGTATCTGTAGCATGGATTTGAGAGTGGACTGTGTATCTGTGACCTGACCTGACTCTGAAATATCTTTTAAAGTCAGCTATAAGGTACACATCTTCTCATTTCAGTATTTCTTAATTTCTGTTTTAAGATACATCTTCTTTGGTCAAATGGTGAGATGCTGCCAAAACTATCAGTGATTTCCCTAACACTAATCCCTGTACTGGTTTCTCAGATCCCCTTCTATTCTTTCTTTTTTCTTTCTTTCTTTAATGTAAAACTCCTCCTCTGGTACACCTTCCTGATTTTTCCTCTTGCTTCATCCATCTTGACCCTACTACACTCAACTTAGCCTGTGGTCATTTACCTCTACACCCTTTCTAATGAGATCACCCAAGATACTTTTTTTCTTTTTAATTTTGCAATATATTTATTTTTTTGGATGAGAGATGGGTCATACCATTCCAGCAGCTCAACCAATTTATTGCCTGTACTTCACATGTCAAATGAGAATCTCATATCTGCTAAATGCCTTTTGAACCCCTACCCTACCAAAAAAAAAAAAAAAAAAAAAAAAAAGCTTGGCATAGTTTTTACTACCTCTCCCCTACCCAATATGTACATGTCCAATATTGTTACCAGTTTAATAATCTCTTGTTTTAGTTTCCTTAGGCTGCCTTAACAAGTTGCCATAAGTTGGGTAGCTGAAAACCACAGAAATTGATTCTATCACAGTTCTGGAGGCTGGAAGTCTGAAAGCAAGGTGTTACCATGACATGGTTCCTCTGAAGGCTTTAGCCTTTAGCTGCTGGTGTTTGCCCACAACTCTTGGTATTCTGTGACTTGCAATTCCAACACTCAAATCTCTGAGGCAGTCATCATAGGGCCTTCTCCTCTCTGTCTCTTCTGTGTCTTCAAGTCACTCTTCTTACAGGGAAACCAGTCCCTGGATTTAGGGTCCACCCTTCTCTGGTACACCCTCATCTTAATACTGCAAAAACTCTTATTTCAAAATAAAATCACATTCATAGATCTTAGGAATTAGGATTTTTTATGATCTATCTTTGGGGGAGAAACAATTCAACCCAAAACATCCCTATGAGAGAGCTTGGGATTACTCAATGAACTGTTACAAACAATAGCCTGCAGTCAATAGGGGATGGGCTATAGAATCACATGTGTTTGGAAAGGCAGTATTGAGGAGTGTTCAAAGCATGGATTCTGGAATGAGACTGCTTTGATTTAGAAGGCTGGTGGGACTTAAAAAGGTGTGTGACTTTGCAAACGTTGCTTAGCCTTTCAGTTTTTACATGTCAGATATGCAAAATGAGGACCATTGTAGGCTCTTTCTCATAGGGTTGTGGAAATTAAATGAAATAATATGTGTAAAAGCACGAAGTCTGACATACTAAATACTAAATATATGATGAGTATTATTAATTTTCCTGAAAATATTTTAGTTGGTTTATTATTATAAATAGTATTTGAGCTCTGACATAGGATTAGCGTTGTGAAAAATATCAGAGTAATGAAAACAGCTTTGACTTTATCTCCTAAAAATATATCTAGTCCATATTATATACAAATTTAAAATCTACAAAAATTGAACTGTAGTGGCTTTTATTATTAAAGTAACAATTTCTCCAAAATATCCAGCACAAATTTTTTTTTTTTGGTGATTTGTTTTGATCTATTTTTCTCTCTTTCTCTCTGTCACCATCGCTCTCTGTTGGTCACTCTTACTTTCTCTCTCCCTCCCTTTCTCTCTTAATATGTAATTACATATTGCATATATATTTTATAGATGCATATAATTACATAGTTTTATTAGATTGAGATCTGTAGTATGCATGGTATTATATATAAGCATTTTTTTCCAAGTCTTTACAAACCAGTGAAACATAATTGTTAGAATTTTGTAATATTCTATTAAGTGCACTTATTAAAATTCATTTAATTTTATAGTATATTCTGAACTATATTCTCTCCCATTTGAACATGATTTTAAAGTTAAAATATCTAACATCTTAAGAAAAAGAAAACTGCTATGTTTTTAAGATTAAGTAAAAAAATACGACATAAAACCAAGTGAATAGTTAGAGGAAAAGTACTACTTAAGCACAGTCAAGTAACAGAAGTAATGGCTGCTAATTCTAGAGGCTTTGCACAGCAGATAAAGATCACATTTCATATCTGATAAGCAGTTGGGCTAAAGTTAAGCTCTTATAAAAATTTCTTTATATAGGTTTTTAAATATGTGAATCCATACATTTTTTTCTATGTAGCATGGGCTATTATATATTAAGTAAAAGAATAATGTTGATTTTATTTGCTGTTATATTAAATCAACTTGTATTTGCACTTCCAGATTATTTTACTAGGGCCTGGATTTATGGAAACATGGTATTTCTTTGGATAGCAGTAGAATAAGCAAGAGATACATCTACAGATTCCTTGAGGTTTTTTTTTCCAAATTTTAAATTACTTAGGCACTTTTATTCAACAATGAGAGGGGAAGGCACTAATATTTATTTATTATTACTAAATTAAATGTGATGATGCACAAAAGGAACTTTAAGGAGAGAAGGATCCTTCCTCCCTCTTTTACTGTCTTGTTTTGGTTTATGTCCCGCCGCCCCCCACCCCAAACACACACACGCTTCTCTGTGCCATGGAACCAGCTCCGGACATCAACATGAGGAAGGACCCCAACATAAGAAAAAGTCATGTTATATTTAGATACAAATTATTAATCATGCAAGGGAAAAGAAAACTGTTCTATTATGGCAGATGGATACCATGAATTTTATGACTGACTTTATAATTCTGCTGCCAGTCATCTGACATGAGAACTTTACACTTGTCTCTCCTGCACCAAAATTATTGTTCAAGATTATTTTCCCTAAAAGAATGTCACATGAACTCTTGTATATACTTAAAAATACTTCACCTATAATTTTTCTAAGTATCATGAGAATGAGTAAGAAGGAAATGCATTGATTTATTGACTTCAACTTTATAGATGAACCTGTGTTTTAAAGAGTCAATGACACTTTTGCCCCTGGGGTGGGGATGGGGAGTTATTTTTATGCTTCTCCTTAACAGAAGCAGAATATGTGAAAGCAGCTGAGCATCTCTTGTCACCTGTTCCAGGTATTTAAATTTATGTTGCTCTTTTTTTCCCCCATGCATAATATATATTTATCCACCTCGGGTGAAAACAACATCAGAAGAAGGGGGGGCGGGGAAGAACCAGCAAACCAAATTAAACCAGCAGGATTAAGCCAAAATTTAGTCGCAGCTAGCTTGATCAGTGATGTTTTATTCATCAGTCACCTGCACTTACATTGAATTGTTTACGCACAGATCTCAAGCATAAATAGCAAATGCACCACTTCATTTTACGTGTGTAATCTCATGGATGAGTGTGGTGCCAGTGATTCTGTTAGATCCCCCTTCAGTGTTCGGGTGCTGCATAAAATGACTTCCTATTAGTTGTATTAAACTTTT